>NC_066588.1:4040000-4120000 GCF_905475345.1 Vespula vulgaris
GGCACGCTACCTCGCTCTTAAGTGAACCAAACGTACGGAGACGGCCGAACGAGGCCGAGAGAAACCGAAGCCCAGGTCAGCACTCGCTCGTATACTCGCGACAGTTCGAACACGGAGCTTGCGCAGGAAGGTCTATTCGGCTGTTTTCACATGAACATGGCGGTTTTGACGTACTCTCAACCGCTAGTTTTAAATCACAAAGTGCACTTTACTGTTAACCAGACGTTTCTCGTCGTCCTAACTTACGTACTTCTCATTCAAGGTATTTACGATATTTTAATTGATATCTTTTTCATAGTTTTATCGTGTACTTCCTTCGTACACAAGACAACGTTATGTATCAGCGGCAAACAGGATGTACTTTGTTTGTGAGGGTTTCGTACTTGTATATATGTATATGTGTGTGCGTGCACATACGCGTGTGTGTGTATGTGTATTTTCTCGCGTGAAAGGCGCCCATGTATCAACGCAAACAAGGATGCGCGTGTGTTATACACCTCTCTTTCTATCTCTCTGACCGAGTTTGTATTTGTGACTGGAACGATGTTATTCATCTACTTGTCACATGCAGTGCTTTCATTGGCGTAGACTGCATCTGCTCATTACCGTGCTACACTAAACCCCTCTTTTCCCCCATTCGCTTTAAATTTTCTTAATACTTCGTTCATAAACGCGTGGTATTTACATCCTCTTTACGAATTAAACAATTTTATATTAATCGTTGTTATCTTTTATTTAAATTTCTTTTTTCTCTCCCTATCGTTATATTATCAATCTACTGCTCACTATATCAACGCATTTTTTAAAGATACCAGATGAGGTCAATATTTATTTATATTATTTGTGTAAGAAGATAGGTCAAAAATGTATATGTTTAAGCTCAAGGACAATTGTTAGGATATAGTTGTTTAATGTACTGTAATACATTTAATATTATTTTCTTTGTAGCATTTCTTCAATAGTTTTGAAACATTAATAAAAAAACTATTTTTATTATAATAATTATTTTTATCAAATCCCACAAAAAATTTATAAATTTCATTAATAAATCCTCGTTGTTATAGGAGGTACAGGAATACCATTGAGTCATCATTATGTAAATGATGCAGATCAATATGACTCTTCAATCAATGATGATAATACAAAACCTTTGGAAAAATTCTACTTAATCACAGAACAAAGGTGGCACACAGATACTGTGCTACCAATCTCTTTACTGCCGTCTACCGAGGGAATGTCTGCTCGATCTCATCACAGGTATAAGATATAAAAAATTCTTCTTGATTCTATCAAAATTATATTAGAAACGATGCATAGATTTTGTATGATATAATATAGGATCCGGCAGTCCACGACGGGACTGGATGATGCTGGTATGGATTTGCAAGCAGCTCAACTCAGTACCCGTACAGGTCAGGAGGTTCGCTCTACTGCTACTCTATCATGGCTAGATTGGCAGTTGCCTCTTTTCGTAGCACTTTGCGCCATTGCCGGTGCTATTTTATTTACATTTCTGGTAAGAAATTGTAATAGAAAAAATTCTGATATATAACTCTTCTAATTCTTTCGTGAATAACGAAAACTTCCTTATGCTGCAACAAAACATAAATAAAAAACTTTTATTTAATAGATCTTGTTATGGCTACGGAAACAAATGTCGCGTGAAAAAAATACAGAAGATGGTGACAGGAGAGGTCTAGTAGAAGAAGGAATGGTGGGCCGTACAGATAAAACTGGGAAGGGTACTCAGAGTTCTGTGGAAGCACAATGGGTTCCTCAATCGGTAACAAAACCATCAGTATCTACGCAAAAAGAAAAACCTTCTACAGCCACTTCTGGTTTACCAGAAATAATGGCTGTGGCTACACCAGAACGAAAAATAGAGCCAATTCGCGTAAAGGCAAAAGGATTATTAGAACGGCGTGGTTCGAGTGCAAGTTTGACTATAGAACTAGCACCAGCACCTGAAAGTCCACCTCATATGGTCACCCCAACTCGCGAATGTACAGCGGAAGAATTTTTACTGAGTGCTGGAAATGTCTTATCTAGAACTCAATTGAAAAAAGCAATAAGTGATCCTGCATCACTACATAAAGAATTTTGGGAAGTACCATTGAATCTTCCTGAAAAAGTTGATATATGTGGAGCTGGAGTAAAAAATAGATATTGTACCGTATTACCCAATCCACAATCTAGAGTGGTTTTACCAGTTTTACCAGGTTCTTCTGATGATCCACTTTCTAGTTATATAAACGCCAATTATATCAGGGTAAGCAGAAGATAGACAATATTGTAGACTCATTCTGAAAGGTCATTTTACAAAATAAATTATGACGTAATTCGGATAATATTTCTAATAATTAACAGGGATATGATGGAGAAGATGCACGTTATATCGCAACACAAGGACCATTAGCTCATACAGTGGGAGATTTCTGGAAAATGGTTTGGGCAGAAAAAGTTCCTGTGATTGTTATGATGACGAGATTACATGAAGCTGCTAAAACGAAATGTGACATCTACTTTCCTTTAGATAAAAATAATCGTTTGCAAGCTGGTCCTTTCACGATTATAGTTAACTCTATCAATAACAAAGATGGTTATACCGTTAGAGATTTGGAGATTAGATACGAAAAAGAAAGACGTCACGTACAGCATTATTGGTAACTGATATTTGTACTAATAAAAATAAAACGTAATGCGTTATCAAGAAAAAAAATCTTATAGCAAATGACTTCGATAGGTATGATTCATGGCCAGATCATGCTGTACCTCAAGCAGCAGATGCTCTTGTTAATCTAGCTGCAGAAGTAAATGCTCTCTCTGGGCCTGTAGTGGTACACTGTAGTGCAGGTATTGGACGCACTGGATGTTTCATAGCATTAGCAATAGGAATGACTCAACTCTTAAGAGATGGTAATGTTGATGTACTAGGTATCCTATGTCAAATGAGGTGAGAATTTTATAAATTTTTTAATTTGTTTATAATTTTATAATTTTTTAAATTATACAACTTAAACGGTATATGCGATTTTATAAAATCTCTGATACTCATAACATCATAATTTTATTTAAGGTATGACAGAGGAGGTATGGTTCAAACTGCTGAACAGTATGAATTTGTTCATCGAGCACTTTGTTTATTTGAACAAACACTCGATGGCAAAGCATCTGTATCAAGGGAATAAATAATTGCTTTGAATGATTATTAGAGAAGCAAGTACTGTTGCCTACAACAATCCTATTTCGTCCAGATATGTACATCTGCCACAAAACAACAACAACAAAAAATAGTTTCAAACGAATCTCAGTGTCAGCCTTGAGGTAAGCAAGGAGGTCTCAACTATTTCAACATTTGGATGAATTTTGCCTCATCTAATATGCTGCCATTCTATACTGCCATGACAAATCGTTAACAATTGATATGAGTCGCGTAAAAATTTCTCAATTATTTATCATTTGATCATCTATCCTACTAAAAAAGCATTTTTTATGCTAAATTAAAAATCAAAGTAAAATTCATCTTTAATGAACAAGTACTGATTATGTGGAACATATTTGTACAAAAAAAGCGATTGAATAACTTTACTGTAACAATTTAAATATTACATTCTCATAGAAATGCCCACTATTTGCCAGATAAAACATATTTATTTTCTTTTTAATTTTTATGGGGTTGTTGCATTTTTTAATTCACGTTTATATACATTCCGTACGTGGCACAAAATATATAAGTTTTTGTAGGTTTGACGGGAAAAAAAAAAAAAAAAACAAGTGTGAAGTGAAAATTTTCACTATTTCACCTTATACTCTCAAATATGAAGTAGTCCTTCTTTAGCTCTTCAATGCTATTAAACATAAAATAACTGAACTGCCCTGATATGCAGATTCCAGGGATTAATTATAACTGTTTTATTGGACTATGAATGATTGAAATTTGAATGATAGAAAATGAATGACGAAGAATTTGGGACCCATGTCATATAAACGCTCTTATCCTATTTGTAGTTCCTAGTTGATTTTGGAGTTTGATGTTTAACATGGACTATGATTTTCATGATTTTTATTTAACTTACAAGCAAAGACTGAATGTAAAGAGTACAATATGACTATTAGTTCAATATGTAGTAAAAATTTTGAAAACTTCACGAATCAAATTTTAAAGTAATACAGTTCAGTAGTTTAAAATAATATTATTTAAATATTTTAGATTATAAACAGTACTTTTTATTTCGATAATATTTAGAATCTCTTCATTATAAAAAAAAAAAAAAGTAAAGCAAAATGAAACTCTTACTATTGTATCTACCAATGTATATATAGATTTAGTTATTTATTCCGTTTGTTGCTTCACATGCCAATCAATATTTAATATTAATAATGGGTGAATGTGTGTAACATTATATGATAATTAACGTGAAAATATCGGACATATGAATGTCTCTGTGTACAATTAACTCTTGTTTGTAACAAGGATTAATATTTAGCTGACAATAAATGTGATTTACGTTACCCCATTTTTTGGTGGCACGAATTGCAATAAGCGATTTATGGTAAAATATTTAAATTTAATTTCGAAAGATCTTAGAAGTGTGTACATTATTTTGCATTGTCGGTAAATTATATACAGTATATATACACAGGCATAAAATATATCGTAAAATCAATATATATATATATATATATATATTTATATAATCAATATATATATATATATTTAAAATAAATAAATATATATATATTTAAAACATACAAATAATGGTTGCATTAATTTTTAGATGATATAAAACACACTCTTTTGTATGTATATTATTCCTAAATCGATATATACAGATTATCTTCTCAGTAAATTATTGAATTCCTGCTATATGTTTCTATATTATATTTATTTTTATTGAAAACTCTGGATTATATTTACCTAATCGTTATATATTACAATTCCAGCATTTTATGCGTTTAGTAATATATTTAATTCAAACATTTTTCAAATACATATACAACTTCTTAATTCGCAGTTATTCTATACAGGAAAAATTGCTCCTTTTATATAATAATCAAAACCTTCCTATTTACCTCATCAGCGTGTTAACAGTATTTGCTTTAATTTATGCTACTCTTCCAGATTATTCATAATTATTATTCTTCGAAGTTTACAATTCTAGGATAGATGTTTGATGAATGTATGAAGAGAGAAAGAGATTGTGATATATACATATATATGTATATTGTACATACATTGTACAGAGAGCAAAAAATATATTTAAGAGAATATGTATTTGTTTAAGCAAAGCGAGAGTATATAAATTATTTATGTCTGTGCAAAGTCGCATATGACTAACTAATTGTATCAAGAATATAACAATAATTATAATTTAGCAGCCCCTTGGTGTTCAATTGTACTTATGTGACGTAATAAATGTTTATAGTATCCATGGATATATATAAAGTATTAATCATATTAATACCTATTTAATCTATATATTCATTTCAAATTAATATGATAAAAATATCTTGAAGATCACTTTAGTACCGGCGCTACTATGCACATATGTAAAGTATTAATCAGATTAATATCTATTTTATCTGTATTCACTTTAAATTAATATGAGATAAAGAAACCTTGAAGATTATCTCCTTGTCAGTAGTGCTCGATTAGTTAGTTTATCTCTATAATTTAACGAGTAAACATCGCTCTTATAATAATTATTCACATATTTAAATATTTGTTTAAACATTAATGAATAATTATATTCTATTAGTTAATATATTATTAATCACAGAAAATTTAAATTACGCTTTATATCGCGGGTAAGTTAACAGCTAATCAAATTTCAGCCGCCATGATAACTTTGTCAATCGCGCGGTAATTAAAATTGCAATTTCCAAATTTTCTCTATATCTTCAATTTTCTTTGGATTATAAACTAAAAAATAGTAATATCATTTCCTAAATATTTGATTATAAAATTCGAATACCCTCGTTATTCGAATATTTTTGTTTATATTGATTTGGCTAGATAGCGCTTGTATCAGTCGTACTTGTCTAACAAGAAAAAAAATTATTTTGTTTAAAAAATTTGTGATTCGAATGCATGCAAATAATGAATTTACAAAAAAAATCTAAAAGATAAATTCTAATATTCTGTCCTTCGTTGACCTCATTGTACCGTACTTCATTGTACTGTACGATATAGAATGACAAAGACTGTTTTAAATAAAGACAATGTTGATGCGATAATAAAGAAGTAAACAATAATGTTTATATCATTTAAAAATAATCAATGTTAACGAGTAACATAAACATCTTCGTTATAAATTAAAACATTTTATTTTTAAATATTATACTGTGTATATATATGTGTGTGTGTGTGTATGTGTTTATATATTATATAGAAGATATGTGTATATGTATATATATACGCATATATAGAATTGCATCGTGAAAATATAAAAATAAATTGAAGGATTATTATTATAATTATTATTGCGTAATATTATAATATCGTACATATAATAATCGTGTCATATTACGTAAAATATAATTATCGTTATGATTACGATTTAATGAAATGATAATGATGATTGAGTAAAAGAAAAAAAAAAAAACAAATATGATTATTACCGCAATAGGATATATAATCAATGATATTATAGAGAAACACCTACGAGTAGTTTAGATCACGGGATAACTCGTGACCGAGCGAATGTCGGATTAGAAGTATTAAACACATGTGTCGATTAGTATAATGATATAATAAAGATAAATCGTATATATGTTTACATTTGTGAAAATACTTTTATGATACATTTATGAAAGCTAACAAAAAAATGTATAAAAGTTAACCACGAATCTTTATTTGAGAAATGCGATCAGTTCTATTTAATCCGTCGATCTTGAAGAGCAGAATTTTTAAATTCGTTCTTTCTAACAAGCTCGAAATATTTGACGAGAAAATTTTTTGTAGATAAAAGTCTATAGTGATTTTTATTTATCTTGTAATTATAAAAATTTAGTTTTTTTAGATAACTGAAATAATATGGGGAAACAGGATGACGTTTTGTTGCAATTACGAGTAGAAAGACCACTTTATGAACAAGAAACTTTAAACGTGGATTATTGTTACGAACGACCTAGGACATCTCGTAAGTTTGTATTAAAAATTTTATTCGTAATATGAAATATAATAATCTTAGTTTACTAATTTGTTTTTAATTAGCTTTTGATGCCAATAATATAATTCAACAATGAATTGCTTTATCGTTTGCAGTGGCTCGATATATAAAAGAATTAATAAAATGTAAAAATTGGAAATCATGCATTAGTTCATCGATACCAGCTGTAACATGGCTTAAACGATATAGATGGAAAGATGATTTGGTTTATGATATGATATCGGGCTTAACCGTAGCAATCATGCATATTCCACAAGGAATGGCCTATGCGCTTTTAGGAAATTTACCACCTGTAGTTGGAATATACATGGCATTCTTTCCAGTTTTAGTATATTTTTTTTTTGGCACATCGAAGCATGTATCGATGGGTAATTATTAAGAATACTTAAGAAATTATACATTAGATATATACTATAAAAAATTGTGATTTAAGTATTCATGAAATCACTTTGTATTTGTGTATAGGAACATTCGCTGTTGTTTGTCTTATGACCGGTAAAGCTGTGACATCGTACTCGGTACCATTAAGTGATCATAGAAATGTAACTTCTACAACATTTGCACAAATGGATAAAGAATATAATTCATTTACACCAATTCAAGTAGCAACAGCGGTTACGTTATCAGTTGGAATATTCCAAGTAAGTTTCTAAGATTTTATTCTTCTATACAGCTCCGTCCTTATACATATAATAAAGAAATAAATTCAACAAAGACATTTTTCTAGATCATAATGTATATATTTCGATTAGGAGTTATAAGCACATTACTTAGCGAAACATTAGTCAATAGCTTTACTACAGGTGCTGCGGTCCATGTTCTGCTATCGCAGATCAAAGATCTCTTAGGCTTAAAACTTCCAAAACAGAAAGGTTACTTCAAACTTATTCAAGTATGTATAATTAGTTTTGAAGAAATATTGTGGCTAATATAGGAAAATATATAATATATAATCTGAGATAATTTTTATACTTTCAGACTGTTATAAGTATAGTCAAAGAAATATCGAATATAAATATTGCATCTGCAATTGTATCAACAATAGCAATTATTATTATGGTCTTTAATAACGAATTTATAAAAGTAAGTGTGTTGCGTTATCTATTTATAAATATTTTACAACACAAAATTAAACATATATATATATATATGTTTTTATATTAGCCATGGGCTGGCAAAAAATGTGGTGTTCCTATACCCATAGAACTTATTGCTGTTGTTAGTGGTACCTTGGTGTCTAAATATGGCAATTTAACTGAAGTATACAATATCCAAAATGTGGGACACATTCCTACAGGGTACGTATAACTTTTCTAATTGCATAAAATTAAGTTTTACGATGATTAAATTGTATTCAGTTTTAAGGTGCCTTAAATCAGATTACCAACAGCAGAATTACCGACATTAGAATTATTGCCTTTAGTTGCAGTAGATAGTATTGCAATAACTATGGTTTCTTATACGATCACCATGTCAATGGCTTTAATATTTGCTCAGAAACTTAATTATGAAGTAGACTCGAATCAAGAACTATTTGCTATGGTAAAAATGTCATATATTAATAATTTCATATCTTTTATTTATATTACTAAGTTAGTATAATATATATTGCTTTTTTTTTAATTGTAGGGAGTCAGCAATATAGTTGGATCTTTTTTTTCATGTATGCCATTTTCAGCATCTTTAAGCAGATCTTTGATCCAACAAACAGTAGGTGGTCGTTCTCAGATCGCTAGTATTGTATCGTGTTCCATACTATTGATCATTCTTTTATGGATAGGTCCTTTCTTTGAACCACTTCCAAGATGTATTCTAGCTTCAATTATAGTAGTAAGTAAAATATAACAAGTGAAACAATTTAAATATAAAAATTAATATATTATAACCCATTATTATTTTTAGGTAGCTTTAAAAGGAATGTTACAACAAGCTACACAATTAATTAAGTTTTGGAAGTTAAGTAAATCTGATGCTATAATATGGATTGTAACGTTTTTTATCGTAATACTAGTTAGTATTGATATAGGATTATTAGCAGGATTGATAGTTTCACTTGCAAGTGTATTATTGCAGAGTATTAGACCATATACATGTTTATTAGGCCACATACCAAATTCAGATTTATATTTAGATCTTAATAGATACAAAGCGGTAAGATTCCAACATTTTTTTAATTGTATCTTAATAATTTCATATAAAATTATATTATAAATCTTATTTATTACGTTCACAGGCAAAGGAAATAGAAGGAGTCAAAATTTTTCATTACTGTGGAAGTTTAAATTTTGCAAATAGTGCTCATTTTAAATCTGAAGTCCATAAACTAATAGGTATTAATCCACAAAAAGTTATTAGACAAAGAATAAAACTTAAGCAAAAGGGTATTCATTTAGATGACCAAGATTTTGAACATAAGGACGGGTTACGTTGTATTATTATGAATATGAGTGCAGTAAGTTATATAGATCCGACAGGTGTTAATGTAATACATGCAGTAGCTTCAGAATTTACTGAAATTCAAATACATTTTTATTTAGCTAGTTGTTCCAGTCCAATATTTGAGATGATAAAAAAATGTGAAATGTATACATATAAAGAACTCTCATTTAAAATTTTTGCGACTATAGAAGATGCTGTATCTTATTGTCGATCTACTCTTTTATCAAGATGACCGTATAATATATTGTACTTAAGAATATATCAATATATCAGTTTAGAATGAAATGTAATTAAAAAATATTATTTTTGTATAATACTTTAATTATCTTCTGATAATGAGAGGTCAAACCATGTATACTGTACACATTTTAATGGAACAAGTCAATTTGAAGTTCTAATACAAAATATATCGTTGTACTTATATTTTTTATCATATGGCATAAAAATGACAAATGTACATTTATACTTAAAAAGGACTTGGCAAATACTAAGCCTTATTATGTACATAATATACATGACAGTTATACAATAAAATATATTTTTGAAACTATGTATAAATATTTTTCTTTCTACAAATAGCTTTAAAATGACAATTATATACATATAAAAAAATGACCTTCTACTGACGATAATAATTAGATTTGTATAAAAATAAATATATATGTATAAATAACGTATATATATATATACACATATATAAAATATATATACAAATAAAATTATGATATAAAGGGAATGAATATATAAAAAATAAAAATTCACTTATCCGAGTAATCATTCTATTTATTTACAATGATCACTCATATATACAATAACAGTACATAGTTACATTGTGTAACATAGCTGTCACGACTCCGTTTCACAAAAGCGCTATTTTTTTCTTCCGTCGTGGAATAGTATTACAGTTTTTCACTTCTAATAGTCTGGCAGTGTTGCCTTCACTGATGAGTTTATTAATTTACTGATGAATAAATACACAAAAAAGGGAATTGTTGGACATTGTTCAACAATGTAATGTATGAAATTAATTGAATTTGCCTATGGTTTATCTTCTAACTGTGATCTGTTAATGATCCAATTAAAAAGTTAACCGCGTATAGTGTTTAAGCAACACCATACTTCTTTTTGAGAGATTCTGGCATTTCTGGTGGTGGTGGACGTGGCATACGTAGCCAAACTTTTACTGCATCATAAATGAACCATTGTGCTGCTGTAAGAGTACCAATCATAATAATCCTAGGTCCCAGTCCTTTCCACACACCAGCAAAACCAAGTTTTTTCAATACATCACCAGCTGTAGCTCCTTTTTCTTGATTTAACTTGGAAACAACCTACAGAAAAATTGTATAAAAATATTTATAGATATACTTCTTTAATAATCACCATCTTGTAATATTTTTACTTACAGAATCAGCAGGATGAGAAACAACTGCACAAAATACACCAGCGATATAACCCGCAGCAAATGTAACGATCAACTGTTCACCCTTAGTACATTCTAACCTTGGTTTAGGTACTACATACTTGTACAACAATTCAAGGGTACGTTCAAAGCATGAGAATTTCATCATGGTATATGGAATTTGACGCAACCACAAAGGTACCAGACCTTTATAAAAACCACCAAAACCTTCATCCGCATACATCTTTGGGAATGCCTCTCGTAAGGTATTTGCAAAACCAGGCATAGTTTGAATTCTGACCTGTATAAAGAAGATATTTTAGTATATTTATTATTAGTAATTTTAATATATAAAAAATAAATAATAATCTATAAGAAAACAGGGAATGAGGATATTAGAAACTTACAAAATATATGACAAGGATACGACGACACAAGGATGAAGTGTAGTACAGACTGAATGAAGGTGTAAAATAGGGTTAATATTTTATTAGGATGAAAAATTAAATAATCACAGAGATTGAGATTCATATCTGTGCATGTTAGCAGCCAATAAGTCAGGAAGTCTGTAACTATATTGACCTTTGTATCAAATTATCGTATAAGAAAAAAAAAATTACCTTAGCGGCTTCGAGTGGAGCTAAACCAATGTCTGCAAAGAATTCTGCAGATGCCGAAGAAATGAGATATAAAGTAGTTCTGTATTCGTAAGACCACTCTTCGCCAGCAAGAGCAGAATAATAAACTTTAAAGACTTCATAAAGACCAAATTTGAACATTCCTTGAATAGAATATCCGAAAAATGTGGGTGCCCAACCTCTTGCCAAACCTCTAGTTCCATCTTCGGCTAAGGTTACCTATTCAAATATAATATTCAAATAGATACAATTTTTACATTTATCTTTCCATCTTATTAAAATGGAATAAACATTTTATTCACGTACTCGAAAACCGTTGAAAACTGATTTATATTTTGCAGGGTTTACTTGAATACGGCATTTTACTAAATCCAATGGAGTAACCATGGTATGAGTTATTCCACAAGACAAAATTCCTCCAAGTCCACATAGCATGAAATATTTGTTGGAACCAAATTCGCAACTGTCTGCAAAAATAATTCGAACGTTAAAGATATTCTACGATCTCTTTCATAAAAGTAGTTTTATATAATATCGATTAAAAAAAAAAAAAAGAAAGAAAAAAGAATTCGGGGAAAATCGAATCGACGATATCGATCAGCTGGTAAACTCGTGCATTCGGAATTCGAATCTGGCAAAATTTCAAGATCGTCTTAAACGAATCTGCTACCTTGTCCTAATCCAATAATAAACCATTCTAGTACTAGCAAAAGTGTTTGGTTGGTTACTCGGTCGCGGTCATTATCCAAAGGCAATGTCGATCATTATTTTCGTTCAAATATCATTCGAAGTTCCGAAAGCAAGATCGACACGCATTCTCGACAAAATGGCCGCTCCTTATGCAACCCATACTTCTAATATGTGCATGTTACACGTTATCAATTTTTATTTTTTTGATACATTCAAATTCATATTATTTCAATAATTTTTCATCTTATTCATTAATATAATGTTCTTAAAAATATCATTCGTTATATTATACGTGCATATGTATATACATATATATATATATACATATATCTTATTCAATGCGACACCTGCAGTGTATATACGACAAATATCAATTTCTTCGTTTCTGGCTCTCGTCAAAAATTTAAATGCTGCATATAAGTTTTAGTTACATAATTATTATCTTATAAAACAATCAAGATAAAATGATGAAGACATTACAAGAGTAATGATAATTCGAAGAACTCGATAATAATATTACCGAGAGTATTAAACGAGGCTAAATAGTTATTGAGACTGTCACTGCGACGATACCATAGTAATGATCTTTTTTTCTATGAATTACATATTATGTAACACCGTGTCACATGCGAGTAAAGCAACGATCAAAATATCTCTGTTAACTAAAAAAGCATGCAATTCCTAGAAACTCGATATCAAATAATTTTCCTTCATAAATTTTGTCACTTAGACTTGTAATCCAAAAGAAATCATTTCTGTTAGAAATTCTTTAAAAAAAAAAAAAAAGAAAAAGAAAGAAAGAAAGAAAAATATATATACTAACCACCTGTATCCGTAGAGGCAGCCGCGATGTTACGATTTTTAACGAGCGATTGCATACTCTCATCATGACCCTGACATCTAACCGTCGTAAAAGGTGTTGAGAATGGTGTTAGCTTTGCTGTTTCCCATAATGACGACCACATCTTCTGTTCCTCGAATTTGACACTTCACCTGAATATAAAACACCAATAGAGTAATAATTCATATTTTATTATATTAAAATAAAAGTTAATTAAACGAATGACATAGAACACACCTCCAAAGGCACAACTCTCGTCTCCGGTTAGTTGAAAGAGAGTGAAAAAGGAAAGGAGTTCTTACTACTGACAGGGCCGTGATAAAATCATCGATATAGAAGGTAGACTAAGTAAATTAACGAATTCGAACGAGTAGCGACATCTAGAAATTTTCTATAAAAAAATTTTCTTCTGATTTAATCTTTCGTTTTGATGAAAATTATCAAAGAAATATTTTTATTCGAATTATACTTTATATATATATATGTAATTTTTTTTCTTTTTTGTTCCATAAAGCTAAGTATATTTGTGTAATATAAAATTGGGTTATACGATCGGATTGTCCGCCATTACGTTAATTCAACCAATGATAGACGGTTAAATTTGATTGGTTACGTAATATCAAATGTGATTGGTCCTGAGATAACATTGATTAGAAATGTTTTTTACTTTTTTTAATCAAGTTTTTTTTTATTATAATTACTGTTATATATCGTGTTTATGTCTCATTATGAATTTATTATATTACAACTTTTTAGAAAAAATTCTATCTTGCAATTTTTTTCATCGCACCGTTCAAACATTCGATCTACTTGAATTGTTTCGTTATTGAATATTTTAGTTTACGTTTATATCGGACGTAGTGACGTTATTTGTATATTTGTTAATTTACTTGTTTAATAATTTTATTATTCTATATGAAAGATAAAAGTAAAGAATCTGCCCCAGGTGATGGCATACGCTCGTTACGAAGCACGATGTTATTTCGTGCTATTAATTACGAGTTGTATGTCAAGCCGGTAATAAATTAATAACATGTTATTTATATAAACATTATTAAAACTTTTCTTGCTATTTATGAAAATTTATTCTCCTATTTATATCATATTTTATATTTTTTTCAGAATAAGGGCATAATGCTTTTTGGGGTTATGGCAATGCTTACTTGTTCAGGGTATTTACTATACATGCGATATAAACACGATGGTACTGCTTATTATGAGTCTGTGGAAGCAGATGGAAATGTCACTTTTAAAAAGAAAACTTCTAGATGGTTAGATTAAATATATCAAGGTGTTCACAGAAGATTCGTATATATTCGATGAGTACATCGTTATTATAAGATTTTAAAAAACAATGTTTGGAAAATCTGAATATAATTATACATTTTCATCATATTTAAAAAAATCTAAGTTATGTTCCTTGATGGTCGTGTTTTAATTACAAGAAAAAAAATTCACAAGTACGAGTAAATATAGGAGGAAAAGTAATTTATTGTCGCTTTGAACCTTTAGATATAATATCGCTATTTACATAATACTTGTTCAATATTATTTGCATATATCCTGTAAAAATGTTACAGTTTGTAATTATATTTAAGTAAGAATACATATAAAGAAAAAAGAATATTCTTTATTTATTATAAAATATTATGCGCATAAGTTGTTTCAAATCTACATGATTATTTAATTAACATCAAGACGGTGGAAGACATTGAATAATGTGTCTTTTGTGGACAACCTATGTTACATCACTTTATAGTTTCTATTGACTATTACATTACATATCAAGTATAAATCTTTGATCAACAGGCAATACGTTTAATTGTGATTTGTAAGTTTATGAATCATAAGAGGATATGTATAATTTTGTGTATATGTTTTTATAAGTTCAGATATTATCTTCTTCAAATATACTACAGTTACAATATTGGATAACAGATTGCATGTGTTCTCTCCAGTTTGTATCATATTCATTGTACATAAATGCTTAGATAATTGTAAATGCTTGCGATATTTAATAATATTTTATGCTTATGCAACTATTTTGGTATGTTTTTTTTGTGATAAATTGATTTTTAAAATATACGTGTTATCTTGTCATATTGTTTATACAAATATGTAAAAAAGTATTTTCTCTTAGAAGAAGATTCGTTCGCCTATCTCTTTGGCAGTTTTTATATTATATCTGGAAGGAAATTCTTAATAATGTATTTTCTCTTTTAAAGTTAAAATACTCTAAGTATATAAATGTTAACAGTGGTACTAAAAATATATGTAAATTATTCGTTATATGTGTATAACAATCATATATCTTTTGTTCGCAAATATGACATTAACAATTTATTTATAGTCTATTAACATGGATTTTTGATCCATTTTAGTAGAACTTTTAGTGAATATATATATATATAAGTGGAATCTCTGCTTTGAAATATCTAAAAAGAAAAATAGGGAAAACATTTATCCATGCTTATATGACAAGATTTGTTACTTTCTTAAATTGTTTCAATCTTAGAACACATGTAATGCACAATTCAGTATAAGGAAAAGGACTTTGGCACGATCAACAATAAGTTTTCATGTACCATTATGCGTAAAAAAAAAAACTAATCCGACAAAAAAAATTACTTCTTTAAAATGTCGAATTTTGTATTAAAGTGATGCTATGATAACAAAAACTTGGACATAATTTGTATGAAAGTTCAATATTTAATTATGCATTAACTTTGTACTGTTCTTTTGTTGGACCACCATCGTAATGTCTGCTATGTAATTATTAAATTTCATTAAATATAGACCTTATGTTCATACATCAACCTTTGTTTTTTTGCCACACAGAGCAATTTTTTTTTCCTAATTACATTATCCGTTTTCACGTTATATTACAAAGACTATTTTTTTTATTTATAGGTATATTAAAGCTATCTGTATCATTTATACTATGTAGAAATACTTTTTACGTTTACATCAATCGGCGTACACTTTGTTATCAACAATAACTTTTGTACTTTTCAACATAAAATAATAATGTATGTAAATCTTATGTTTTAAAGTGAGATGTGAACATAAGATCTTATTTCTAAAATTCTGAAACTGAACAGTAACACAAGATAATGCAAAGATTTCACTGAAGTTACTATTATCAAAAAAAAATTTAGCTTGACTTCATAGAATACCAAATATTATAATATTTCAACATCATTACCAATATGAATAGCTTATATGATATTGTATTTATGATATTTGTATTTATTATACTATGATGTCAAGTCTGAAAATACGCATCAACAAGCGCAATTTCTTTTTGTCTGAGGAAATAACGTTACTGCTTCATGAATAGCTTTTGCTACATAATCCAGATTATACTCTGTCAGTCCACAAATATTTATACGTCCACTGCGTAGTAGATAAATATGAAACTGATCCAATAAATGCTTCACTTGTCTCTCTGTAGATTTAGATTAAATATATTTTAGAAATTTTCTTTTCTTAAATGAATTATTCTTTTTATATAGTAATATCTTAAACATACCACTAAGGCCTGTATATGAAAACATTCCTATTTGGGTAGTTATATGTTCCCATGTGCCAGGAGTTCCCAACTTGAGTAATCTTTGATATAATCCTTCTCGCATCTGTTGTATTCTTCCAGACATAGTTCGAATATGTTCTTTCCTATATTATTAATGTATGATATTAAAACGGACTTCATATTATAAAATAATATTCCTTAAAACATACCATTCTTCGCAAAGATCAGGATTGTTAAGCACAGTTGATATTATACGAGCTCCATGGTTGGGGGGATTACTATACATTGCTCGTATAATTAATGTCACTTGAGATTTAAATTCAATTGCTTCTTTTATATCAGACATTACTATGACCATATTACCAGCTCTTTCATTGTAAAGACCGAAATTTTTGGCAAAACTTTGAGCACAAATAAATTCCATTCCGCGTTCAGCGAACATGCGTACAGCAAATGCATCTTTGTCTAAATCACCAGTTGCAAACCCCTAGAAAAATTTATTTATAACATAATCGATAATATAACAAAATTTTAACATCTAATCAAGTAACATATATACGTACTTGATACGCGCTATCAAATATCGTGAACAATCGATTTTCTTCAATAACATCCGCAATCTTTTGCCATTGTTCTGGCGTAGGATCGCAACCGGTAGGATTGTGCGCGCATGCATGAAGAACAATTACTGAATTTTCTGGAGCATTTTTTATATCCTTAAGCATTCCATCTAGATCGATTCTTCGATTTTCATAATCCCAATATGTATATTCGCAAGCATTCTTAAACCCACCATTCAAAAATACAAGTTTATGGTTTTCTATAGAGCAATATCAATTTATACAATATATCTGAGTTATTATTTACAGTTCATATTCAATTAAATTAAATTATGATTCTTACCCCAGGTAGGCTTGCTATAATAAAATGTATCATAATTTAAGATACGACTTAAACACTCAGCAGCGACTCTTAACGCACCAGTACCGGAAAGCGTTTGAATACCAAAAGCACGTCCTTGAGCAATAGCTGAAGAGTTAGGACCTAATAACATTTTTGTTGCAGCTTGACAGAAACTATCTAAACCTAATATCGGAAGATACTCGTGATTTTGCAATTCGTCTGCCGCAAGTTGTTTTTCTACTTTTTTTACGACAGGTAGAACCCATGGTTTTCCTTCGGTTGTACGATAAGCTAAAAATAAAATTACGACATTTGATCGATTGGTCTCTTTAATATAAAAAAGAGAAATATTCACGTATCAACTGTCAAAGTATTTATGAATATACAGTATCATAGATTATGTAATAGATTTACTATAAAGGTCATTCAAGAGCAAAATCATAAAGATAAAAAAAATACAAACTCTCGTACACTAAGATAAATTTAATTACATCTTTTTCATTTTTAATTAATATCGACATACATATACATATATATAAGTATATATATATATATACATATGTTTTTTTTTTTAATAATTACGACGCAACGATCATTCTTATTACGTTACGCACATATGTATATCGATTATATATTTTACGTACCTCCTACAGCCAAATTAACTTTTTTTTTGTAAGTATCCTCGTTAAAAGCTTTCGTTAGCGCGAAAACCTCGATTGGAGGTCCCAATTTGATTCCCGAAAATCTTGTCGTACTCATCTCAGTTGACTGGCTGAAGCGCAACTGAACTTCAGCGATTACAAAAAATGGATGATAAACTCAACAATTTTTCTCGACGCTCTTGATATCAGTTACAATATCATATCGAGGAGCTAATTGTTACAACGTTTATATACATGTCTTTATTAACATCATAATATTACATCTTTTGTTTCATATCCTTTATTAGCATAGTCATATTAATTATTCAAAGGTCAAATTTATTGTAAAAGGTGAATACGATAAGAGTTAGATGACTATATTGATACATTCTAATCACGCAATACGTCAAACCGATAAATATCGACTTTTATATATAAATGTATGTAAATCAATCCGCAAATCTCTCAAATGTTTCCATATTACTTTAAATCAATTTAATTAAAAAAGAAAAGAAAAGAGAAAGAGAGAAAGAGAGAGAGAGAGAGAGAGAGAGAGAGAAAGAGAGAGAGAAAGAGAGAGAGAGAGAGGAAAGGGACGAAAGATAGGAAGAAAACTGTTGAAATTTCCGAAATATAGAAAACCATCGAAACGTTCGCTTATAGATACATATTTTTCTTAATACACGTGTACACCTGGATGCACCTAACCTCACGCGATAAATGCAATGGTTCCGTACGCATGTGTGTGCACAATTCGTTAAAAAGAGATATAAAAACAACAAAGAAAAAAAGAAAAGAAAAAGAACGCACAATGAATGGATTCTTGACTCGTAATTAACGAGATGTTTCATTAACGTTCGATACCTACATTATCGACGGAACCTATACTATCGACATAGACAATATATCCGTAGAATTGTATAGTTCGTTCGGTCGCCGTTAGAGGCAGCACTATCGACGCGGCTCGCAACGATAAACGCGCTCGGATAGAGCGCAGAGTGAAAATGGCGCCGTTCGAGTGAGGGTGGGTTAGATTCTGTGTGCGCGCGTGTGCCCGGAGAGAGTGCGAGAGCTTACGGAAATGTGGCAGGATCTGGACGGTCTGGCTGGTGCGGGAGTGCATTCCGGTACTCATCAGGTCGACCAGTTTGGCACGGCAGGTAAGAAAATTGTAGATTACATTGGTCAAAGAAAAATATTATGGATCGCCACGGATACAAATACGAATACGAATACGAATACGAATACGAATACTATTACGAATACGAATACGAATACGAATACGAATACGAATACGAATACATAAACGAATCTCTCGGGTCCTGCCAAGATCTGGAGGAAAGGCTTTCCCCGTGGGAAAGCGCAAGCGCCATGCGTTTCCTCGTCTCCTTTTCGCTCGTAAACAAAACCAAAGGGAAGTCATCGTCTGTCGTTCTTTCTATCCCTGTATATATCTCTCTTTCTCTCTATCTTTCTATCTCCGTCTCTGTCTCTCTCCTGTCGTCTTCGACTCGATTCACGAAGGATATATACGTGTCTCAGATTTCTCAGGGAGAATGGGAAGCTTCCTTCATACAATTTTCTCTCTCTCTCTCTCTCTCTCTCTCTTTCTCTCTCTCTCTTCCTCTCTTTACTTGTTGTCTTTTTCTCTTTCCCTTTCGACAAACCTTCGTATATATTCAGTGAAAAGAAATAACAGAAGGAGATAACGAAAGTAAATAAAAAGAAGAGTCAAAAAGTGTCAAATCAAAGTTGACTTTTCTTTCATGAAACGAAGACGTTCGGAGTATTTGTTCTTCCGATTATTTTGATACGATGAGTTAGAATGAGAGAAAAAGAGAGAGAGAGAGAGACAAGGATAGAAAGAGAAAGAGAGACAGCAGAGCCAGCCATACACACACACACACACACGTATATAGAATCGATGATGCAGATTTCATATAGGAAACGATTACCTAGTGTTATTTTGGCGTTAGGAAAGTCGCTCTAGTAGGTAACTAACGGTGAATCTCGTCTCGGTGATGGCTTTGTGTTTCCGTGTTGTCTTTTTTAGTTACGATGTCGCGAGAGACAAACGTGACAACGACGACGACTACTACGACGTCGTTGACGTCGATGTCCTCTCGGTGATTCGGAACTCGTCGTTGCTCTTTAGAGTTTGTTTGTCTCTCTCTCTCTCTCTCTCTCTCTCTCTCTCTCTCTCTCTCTCTCTCTCTCTCTCTCTCTCTCTCTCTCTCTCTCTCTCTCTCTCTCTCTCTCTCTCTCTCTCTCTCTCTCTTTCTTTCTTTCTCTCCTGAGACGCGTTGTGCAGCTAACGTACGGAATGCTACGTACGTATGTATGTGTATATGTTTGTATGGTACACGTACAAGCCTCGATATATGTATACTACTCGTGACAGTCGAGCAAAAACGCTTCTAGGAACGCGTCTCCGATCGGTTTACGTCGAAACACCATCATCCTCGTTGTCTTCTTCTTCGTGTTGTTTATACTCCTTTATTTACTAATTCTAAAAATGGCGTAGTTACTATAAATGTGTCTGTTAGGTTCTAACCTATAGCGGAGTTGATAAAAAGAAAGGCATATAATGCAATAGTTTTTTTTTTCTTTTTCTTTTCTTTTCTTTTCTTTTCTTTTCTTTTTTTTAAATACCATTACCGTGTTATTATACGTTATGTGTTACGGATTGTAGGTTAATTAGATGTTTCAGGAAGTTTAATGTCTGCCAGTGAAAAGAAATATTCATGAACGACTTTGATCACTGGAATTGAACGCGTTTAATATTTAGAGTAGAACTTATAAGCGGAGTTATTAAAGCTAACGTAAGTTTTTCGTATTTATAAACTGAAATTATTTTTCATTAATTATTATTGCTTAGACTGCTTCGATCATCCGCCATTTTAATTTCGTGCATATTAAGTTTTTGATATTGTTATTGTATATTATTATTCTTGTTGTTGTTGCTTGTTATTACATTCGAGATTAATTTTTATATAATAATTACGATTAATTCGTTCACGATATCGTTGGATTGTTATTATTATAATTCATTGTGATTTAGGATAATTTTTATGTTAAACAATTTCAATTAATTTTATGTTAGATATTTTCAATCAATTTTTTTCTACGTAAAAGCCATTAAATCGATATGAGTTTAACACTGCTTGAAAAAAGAAAATTATACTTTTTAAGAAAACCCAAATTTGTTATCGTCAATTCGCCAATTGGAAAGACAATATTTTCATTAACATACATATATACACACAGAGACGTGTACACGTGCACACCTATCAGAGTTTTTATATTTTGATTAGAAAAATGTCGAATTTTTTAAATATTGATTTTGTGAAAATGAAAAAAGTAAATAAATCGTTGACTTTATTTACTTTGCCTTCACGTTGAAAAAATATTTCTTTTTCGAATTCCGATAACATCGACCTATCGTACGCATTTATTATTTCCCCTCTTCATTCTTTATCTTCTCGATAACTAAGACTCTCTTAAAGTTAAATAACAACTCATCGTCTTAATCAGTCGTTCGCTATGCGACACGGTCTTGATTCTTATCGTGGCTTTGACGGTTAAAAGCTATTGAGAAAGCACGTACGACGTACTACGTACGTGTATACACGTATATACATTTCTCTCTCTCTCTCTTTTCTCTTTTTATCTCTCTCTCTCTCTCTCCCTCTCTCTCTCTCTCTCTTCTTACTATACAATAGTAATCGACGCGTATGATAATAATACGCTGAATGGACGCACGCTTTGAGTTTTGCACGTGCGCGGCATACGGATTAGTTGCGACTGGATCGATGCGTCTTTTCGTTCTACTCGACACCGTTGTATTTAGGGAAAAAAGAAAAAAAAAAGAATTAAAAGACAACAAATAAAAGAAAAAGAAAACAAAAACAAAAAAAGAAATTGACGATTTGACTTACAACGAATTAATTTCCAAGCTTTTATTCTTTTTTTATTTTTCATTTGCGTTGAGAAACTATATCTATTGACAAAGAACAAAATTAAGCTATTTTTAACCTGAGCAAACGATAATATTATATTTTCAAATTTTCGTCGACAACGAATTTTTCGAGATCTTAAATATAATTCCTTAAATCGACAGATGAATACTTGGACAAATTTCATTCGATGAAATTGATTATCGGAGTTTGATCAGATCGATACGATCGAAGTTAATTAGAAAGAAAATAATTCGATCTAATTAATTAAAAGGAAATCCAAGTTACCTCGGAAATTGATTGACTTTGGGTACGACGCCGTTACGCTTTAATTAATAATACGACATTTAATTAACTCCGACGAAAAGATACTTAAAAAAAAAAATCGATTATTACTATTGCTCCGTTTACATTTTTTTAAATCAAATAATACGAAATAATATCGTCGCCATTTTGTCGGATAGATCTAATACTTTTCTCGAAAGTGGTAATAGATATTTGGAGAAAAAAAAAAGAAATCTTTACGGTCATAAATATTTCTCATTTTCACGTTTCAACAAAAATCTTAATAACACGGTTCATAAATCCCTTATAGAAATAATTATCTCGTTATAGTTCATTAATCATACTTTTAGCTTTTGTAATTTCTCGCTTGATAAACAATAAGAAACTACTCCATCTTACTTTCTACGAGTAAAGTTATTCCTAATAGAAACTTTCTTTCCGTAAATCCCTGTTACCCTTCGTCCATCTTTCTCTCTTTCTCACCGCTTCTCACCATAATAATATACTGACGTCTTTTAATTGTTCGATCGAAATTTGTTAAACGATTCTTTAAGATTTATGAAGATCGATCTCTCTGTCGAGCATCGACCTTATTAACGGTAACGGGTAACGCGAAGCAACAGTTTCTAATTGTTCCGCAGCAGTGACGGCTTGTAATCTAGCTTAACCTCAACTTTCCGTTCGTTGTGCTGAACGAAGAGAAATATAGAGAAGGAAAGAGAAGAAAAGAGAAGAGAAGTGAAGAGAAGAGAAGTAGGGTGAGGAGAGGTGAGCGTACCCGTTCGAATTACATAATCTCTTGTGGTGCGTTTGAGACGAGGGGATATTCATACGGTACCATCGCCACCGTAAAAGAAGCAGGTGTTTTGTTAGAACGAACGTTTCCTGTGGGGCGAGCCTACCTTACCTTTACGTAGACAGAATTCATTCTTTCTCGAGAGAGCTTCTCGGTCGAGTGCACACGCGTACTCATGCACGTTCATACATAGAGAAGAAAGTATGGTTCGTTGGAATTGTTATTTGTTGACTGACTGCATAGAGAAAACAAAAAAAAAACAACACATATATATGCGTACGCACAAAAGTACGTTTTAGAAATGGCGTGAAGTTCCTGCGAAAGAAATATCAAAGTATTCAATTATCTCTTCGTATGGGGTGGATCAAAAGTATTTTTACGTAAGTTTAATTATGAAATCTCGAGAAAGAGCGATTGATTTTTTTAAACCACTTGGAAACTTTGGGTCGATCCTTTATTTAAATATTCGATCGGAAACAAATGAAGGAAGGTATGATAAATCAAAGATGGCGGCTATTGTAAAGCAGACATTTATGAAAAGCGTGAAACGCGGTCGCATTTCTCGATGCATTTGCCAAGACAAATGGTACAAGTAGGAAAGATAGAAGAGAACGATTAACGATGGCACATCGTGGTACCGAGAAAGGAAACGAACGGGGAATGGAAATGTAAAGGGGGGGAGGGAGGTTCAAGGTGCCCGACAAACGCGAGAACCTATACGCCGTTGTCCACTTGTTCCCCCATTTCAACGTCTAATCCCATTTGCGTTTATTTAGCGAAACTACCGGCGCGACCCCAGCCTTAATTCGAAGTGGACCTATTTTTAGATCTTACACTAAATTGCTTCTAATGAGAGTCCTCTACCGTCCCGTGCATGCTCGTTATCATCAACCGTGGATCCACCTTCTGTCGTTTATCTTGTAAACGAAATGGTCTTGCGTCTTCTTTTGCCTTTATGTTGGTATTTCATTTCTTAATCGTTTCTTAAGAACGATTTCATTCCTGTTATTACTTATTGTCAGTTTCACAGACGATTTTATTCTTTAATATCGTGGTTATCGCGTTGATAAATTATGTCGAAATTTGTAGTTTTATATCTAAAAAAAAAAAGGATATATAATTTACATCATACATAAAACTTAGTAAACGTTTCGATATATTTTGTAATTAGTTTTTGTTATATTATAATTTATTGTATTATCAATTTCGGTACTTTTACTAAATTTCGACATTTTATTATATCACGATTTTTAATTTTAGTAAAAAGTTATTGTCAAAATTTGTTAATAAAAAAATAATAATAATAGTACAGTGTTATTTACTTAGAAGTAAAATATTGAACATTTTTGCGTTACTTATTAACTCGCTATATTGTATAGGTTATATAAAGGTTATATATATACATACACACATACACACATGATATAGTTTATATATTGTACTAATAAGTTACGTATAGGTTATGCATCGTGTAGTTAAATATGGAACACTATGTAGACACATAAAATTGGATACTTCCTACTACAGATAAGCAAAAATAATTGGTCAACATTAAGTGAAAATAACTTTTCGCTTAACTTACGGTCTTCTTAACTTTTTTACGTTTACATAAGCACGAACATGCTGATTTGGAAAAAAATGCGATACCCGTTGAGTTTTAATTACCGCTACTCGACGTAATTAAGTAATCCAATCCATTCGAGATGTTTGAGATTGTTATCTCCAGCTAGGAGCATATTCAAACATGATTATGACATCGAGGACAAATTTTAAATGTCTTTTTTTTTTTTTTTCTTATTTTCTTTTTCATTTTTTTTTCTTCCCATTCGTTTGTTACACAAAACATGTTTATTTTTATATAATACAATAAATAGAAACATTATTACGATTCTTTACATAAAGTATATAAAATATATATATTTACATATATGTACACATACACACACATACACAGAATAAGCCAAGAAATCCTATTATAATCCAATACAACAGTGCATTACATTTGTTTATATAAGATATTAGTGTATATATGTGTAGGATAGATGAAAAGTTTCTGAATAATTATAAAAATCAATAATTATTATTCGAGACTCAACTTGTTTTTTTTTTTTTTATCTGTAAGGATAAGAATATTTGTTACAAACTAAAAGAAATTAGCCTAAAATGTTTAAAAAGAGAATAATTGATATTAAAGAATACGTAGAAACTTTTGGTCTTTAATTTAGAGACTTTAAACCTGTATATGTGTGTGGGTGTGTATAATATAGATATATATGTTAGATCAGTGAATTATTAATTTTATATATATATATATATATAGTTGCAGATCTAACGCCCGAACAACAGAAGATTCTAATAGACATAAGACGAAAGAAGTCGGAGTTGCTGTTGGAGATACAAGTGAGTCCGATATTCGTGTTGTCCCATTTTTCTCCCACTCTCTATTTCCATCTCTCTCTCTCTCTCTCTCTCTCTCTCTCTCTCTCTCTCTCTCTCTCTCTTTCTCTCTTGATACTGTTCTCCTTTCCCTTCTCCTCCCTTTATTCACGACCTCGTTCCTTGCAACATGGCAATACTTACACCAATGATGATTTTGCTAAAGTTGCATTGGACCTGGTTTTATGAATGAATGTCATACTGACCTATATCACCTCCTACATTTTGTATTCTGCAAATATCACAAACTAGATTGTAATAATGCACACCTTGTGTGTGTGTGTGTGTGTGTGTGGTACGTATGCATGTATATAAAGAGTGTCTCGATTTAAACGATATGACCAGATATCTTCCATCCTATAGGTTTTATAAGGAAATGTTCCAAATAAAAATTTTATTAGGTTTTTATGAAGAAAACGTAATGTCTATTGCAGTTATTTCATAGAGTGGGTTTTATCGTCAAAATACGAAAGCAATAACCTTTTTCTTCTCTTTTTCTTTTTTTCTTTTTTTTTTTTATTTTTTAATATGCATATAATGAAAATCGATATTTCAAACCTAACGAAAGTTGTAGATAATATAGGATATGAATCCAACGAGTACCTACGGCCTACTATATTTTAATCGATTTTTCATCGAATTATGACGCTTTAAATTTTAACAAAACCTTGCAATAATATTCAGTATTACTGCTAATTGGTATTACCTTTCAAATGATTACACATTCGAAAATGTATGAACGAATATAAAGAAAGAAAAAAAAAACAAACAAACGAGGAAAGAAAATTGATTGATAAATTCATTGGTTATCAGAAGTTTACAAGAAAATTAATTGCATTGCAGCGATTACTTCAAGGCGCAAATAATTCGATGAAATATCAGGCAAAAAAGGATATGCCGTCGATGCTAGTTGAATTCGTATTGACATTCTTTACAATAACTTTTATTAGACTCAAAATATCGATTGTCATTTAAAGAAAATTGCTATGACTTTTTGTATCTTGACAACAGCGACCTCTATAAAATGGCTGCGAAATACGTATTACATTTAACCTCACTCTCATCCCCTATCTCTCAATTCTTCATTTGTTTTGTCAAACCGATAGAATCGTATATATTTTTAATGTCGTTTAAAACGAGACACCCTGTATATCCGTATCGTACGTACGTACGTATGTATAAAGTCATTAATAATTGAAAGAGAGAAGAAAGATCGTTCTAATTTCACAAGAGAGAGAGAGAGAGAGAGAGAGAGAGAGAGTTAAGACCAAGTTATAAAAAGAGTGATCTCATTCGTGAAAGATTCGTCTAAACGAAGTGAGTCACATAAGGAGAACAATGACATGACGTTGGCAGTGATTGGTTGATTTATGTGACGTCATTCAAACTTGATAATTTATAATACATAATACCGATAAGCAGAGCTATATCGTGAATTACGATTTTTTTCCTTCTTACTTTTTTCTTTCTTTTTCTTTTTTCCTTTCCAACGTCGCGCTTCTTACGTATCGAATCTTAACACGTAGACTGGTCTCAGGCACCTGAAAGGAGCCCACCTTTGGGTAGGCTTTACCCACGCCGTCACTTTCCACGCCCTTGAACAGCTGCACCTACCTACGCGGCTCTTGAGAATTTTGATGCGTCTCTCTCTCTCTCTCTCTCTCTCTCTCTCTCTCTCTCTCTCTTTTTCTGTTTCTCTTTTTATCTTCTCTGTGAAATTCTTTTTCCCCCTTTTTCTTCTCGATGGATCCCACGAGAAGTTTTTCAAAGTTCCATTCGATTCCCTTTCGAATTATTCGAACCATTTGTGCGATACATTATCATTTTCGATACGTACGTACATACGTAAGCAGTTAACGTACGTTGCTGTTTAAAAAAACAAATATGGCGTGGTTGCTATTGGTTCGAATGAAGTTTTTCTTCGATTTCGATAAAATCGATAAGAAGAAATGATCAGCCTCGTGTTTTCTTTTATTTTTCTTTTTTATTTCCTTCTTTCTCCCTTTCTTGTTTCTTTTCTTATTCTTTTCCATTTCTTTTTCTTTTTTCTTCTTTTGTAGTAGTTGCTGTTTTGTAGTATTATAGATAAGTCAGAATTTGATTGGATAATACTCAAAAGGTCTTGATACACTTTTCAAAAGTAACCCTTATTGAGAAAAGGTCTATAGTATTATGTGGCAAGTGTACCTCGTTACACCTGTTCAAATAAGAGAAAAGACGATGATTCTAACGATGCCGGAAGTTTGACGCCATTGAAAGAGAAGCTTTAGAGCTAAGATATCGAATATCTTATCCCCCATCTTGTTTTAATTCTCTCTCTTTCTCTGTACGCGTGTGTGTGATGTAATGGTGTATAGTACTTTTTTTAAAGGGTCTAATCATCGAGATCATTTGATTTATACACAGGGTATATGAGGTCAAAAGTTTCAAAATGGTCGTCAAATACTTGGTTCACGATTGTTGTATTTAATTATGATAAGATACTTATCCGTGACTTTTATGTATAGAAAATGTTAATTATAATAAAAGCTTTACTCATCCTACCAATCATTGTATTATGCTATGAGATCTCTTTTGTTTCGTGCAATGTTTGATATAGTTTCTTTATTCTCTCTCTCTCTCTCTCTCTCTCTCTCTCTCTCTCTCTCTCTCTCTCTCTCTTCTTGGCTATCTCTGTTTTGTATATATGTATTGCACACAGTTTTTGTACTCTATGTTTATATATATATATATATATATATATATATATATATATATATATATATTATAACCGCGTTCTCAGAGTATCATGTTATAGGAGAGTATTTCGTTTGTTTTTCTACTGTGTTACAGAGAAACGGTGCTCTCAAAGGTACCGTGTATAAAATGATTGTAGGTGTGTGTACGTGTATGTGTGTCGCGTATGTAGTTAAAATATTTTTATTAATAAATCAAGTATATAATTTTTTTTCTTTTCTACTTTCTATATCATAAATATTAATTTGTTATTTTTGATCGATCTTTAAAGTTTTTCTTCGTATCAAGTTGGAATAATGTCCTTTTTAGAGTTGCCAGACAGTCGGCATTCTTTCTCTGATCTTTTTCTCTCAACTAGGACTCTGTGTTGCAAACCAGAAGCGGATAAAGGCTGGTTGTATATTTCATTTTTTTTCCCTTTTTTCTCTTACTTTTTTTATTTTTATACACTTTTACGTGTTTCTCGTCTTTCCATCTACGGAAAGAAGATCTGGAGAGAGATCACTCGCTTTGGAATTGTCTCTCGATCTCGATTTACTAACGTTTATACCTATTATCTAGACATTTATCCGTATAGTTTCGTGTTGGAACGTTCTTTCTATTCTTCAAAATTTAAGATAGTCACGAAGAGCAGGAAAGGACATAAGACCGCGTGGAAAGCAGCGGTCACGTGCACTGAGCTCCGAGATGCACAGGTTATATGCGACATAACTTCGTTTACGTAACTAAGAGAGGTACTCGTATGTAAGGAGGATTATATGACGGTCACGTAATCGGGATCTTCGGTATTATAATAATTATACCGTGATTATATTAACTATGTTGTTATATTTAGAAATTTTTTTGCTTCTATGATTACAACAAATAAAAAATCGCACGCATACTCGTGCGTGCCTTGTATTTTATTTTTATTTTATTTTATTTTATTTTATTTTATTTTCATTTTTATTTCATTTTTATTTCATATATATATATATATATATATATATATATATATATTTGAATTGCTGATTTTTATATAACCTAAAAATCAGCAATTCAAATTAGTTTTGATTAACTTTATTTCAATTACAAAGATAAAAGCCCGTTGAAAATACAGGCGCCATTTTTGTTCACATAGACATGAGAAGTTGTTATTACAAAGGACGTAGAGATTCGTGAGAAAAAATTCAACTATGTCAGGATCCTTTTGTTAATAATCTTCTTCTTTTCTTCTCACGTACATTAATCCATTAATCCATGATTCCATGAATCCGTTAATTCAAACATCTCTACACGTGTGTATATATATATATATATATGTACATTCATTCATAGTCATACATATATACGTATATACTTTTCTTTCGTACTTGCAAATACAGAGAAAGATAACCGTGTGAGATTTCCGTAGGTACTTGATCCACCGACACAACATAACAATGCTTATTTTGCATGTTCCCTACACTTACTACGAAACGAACCGTTAGAGAACGGGGGAGGAGTCAGCTACACAATTGCAAAGAAATCTCCAGTCGAGATGAAAGTGCTTCGTCATGAAAACTCCTTTCTAGCCTAGAGGCTCCTTAAACGCGCGTCGTCCTCACAACTACGATTTTTATATAGTCCATCATATTCTCGATATTAAATCTTCTTCTTATGTTCTTCTTTCAAAATCATATTCGTTTCTCTCTTCGAAAGAATAGAGAATGAGAAAACGTTCCTTATAATATATTACTTCATTTTTCCTTTTTAATGAAAAAATCTTTTTTATATTTCTGTGATAGTTACCGATATATATAGGATAATAAAAAGTTTGATTCGAGATAAAAAAAAAAAAGGAAGGAATTAGTATAACGTTTCATCTATCTTTAGTTTTTTCATTAACATCAGTCGGTAATATAGATTTGTAAGTTTAATATATTATTATCATTGGTCAGGGTTGGTGGTAAAGAAATGGTGGTAAAGAAAATTTTGTAACTCGATCGATGTGGAAGACAGTTTGATTTGATAATTATTATACAGACTACATATATATTTTTTTAATTATTAATATTCATATACAAAAATTAATATTAAAAATTATCTATATAATATCGTTTCTTGTCGATCGACAAAGATTTTTTAAAAACTTCCGTTTCATATGGTAGTAGATATCTGTTTTACCGATGTATCGATTATTCGTTCCATCAAGTTAGAGGGCGCAGTGTTTCGTTTTTAATCTGTAATTTTTTTTTCCTATTTCTATTTTTTATAACCTTTTACCTCGAAAAGAGGGAATGTAAACGTCGTTATCGTCGTTGTAATTACAACTCTCGTCATAGAAAACTTTCCAGTAGTTTCGCAAGCAAAGTAACAAATAAATGGAATCATCTGTACTAATCGTGGATATGATGAAACTTTTTTCAAACGTCCAGCTGAATATATTTTTTTTTTCTTTTTTTCTTTTCCTTCTTTCTTTCTCTCATTACATACGAATAATACAAACAATCTTATCTTTTAATTCCCTTAAGTGTAATAACATTAGTCATATGTAATGAAATAATTAAACACGAACGTAATTACATCGAAAAGAATAGTGTAATAATAAATATCATTTTCTTTCTTCATCATATTCGTCATATCCGATATCACTTTGGTGCAATGCATATATAAATACGTTAATAAAAGTTAATCGGATGCTGCTATGTTCTCCCCCTTCTTCCTTTAGGCTGCTTTGTCCATGTACATATCTTTCATTAGATGCTTACGCATCTTGCTTGACAAAAATGTCAGGATGCCGTTTTTGCGATAAGACCATTTCCGTGGTAAATGATAGGACCAGTTGATGATAGGATTTGCCTGCTTACTCATCTGTTTTTTGCCTTCGAACTTTTTCGACAAACTTGATTATACATGCTCATTTTATTATATTTCTGTACGTATGTATATACTTTTTTAACACGATTTAAAATCAATTTTTCAGTACATTTTTTGTAGATTTTTTTTTTTTTTTTTTAAATACTTTATGTGCGTTGAAAAAAATTAATGCGAAAGTAAACTAATAATCAAAAACGTGTACTATTATTTCATAACCTAATTCGTTACAACACACATCGTCGAATTCTGGTAACAATCATTGTAGTATTCTATAAATCGTAATAGAACTCGTTAAATTTTAGTTTTCTAGCTACATTGAAGCTATCTTGTTTCAGTATATATATATATAAAAAACCGAGTATGACTTTTCTTCGTAAAATGTATCGTAACTTACAAAAGCCATTTCTATTACTTTTCTGAAGGGAATAAGTACAAATGGCTTTTTAACTCTCACTTTCTGAAGTCGTTATAAACAATGATCCATTATTTTTTCTCCCATGATCTTTCTGATCCTATACTTTTTGATTTCTTTTTTCTTCGCTTCTTTTTTCTTTTCCTCGAACTTTTTTAAATAATAAAGAAAATAAATGTATTTATATATAGGATGTCAAATAAAAAAAGTAATCAACCAAGATATTTTCTAACCTCTTTGTACGAAACACACATATATATATATAAACGTATACATACAAAGATGTAAAATTAAAAAGTAACGATGTATAATATTTTCTAACCTCTTTGTACGAAATACACACACACACACGCGCGCATAGGGTGTCAAATTAAAAAAGGAACATACTACAATATTTCTTTAACCTTTTCCTACGAAATAAAATATAAAACAAACAACAAAAAAAAAAAGAAAATAAGTACACATTAGTGCGTATTATAGTTTTAAAACAATATTATCCTATCGAAGTATACTTTTCGAATCGATTAAAAAAAAAAAAAAAATAATTACAATTCTTTTATAAATTAAACGATTTCAAATTTATTGGGCCGTATCCGGTCACTGACCCGAATAATCAAGGTGTTATATTACTATCTCGAAAGAGAAAAACACGCTTGAATCTAATATCAGGAAAAAGTTTGGCGGAGATAAATGCCGCCGCGTTCGATCTTGGCACGCATTCAAAACTTCCTTTCGAAATGTCGTGTTGCCGCGATTTGATTCTGGTCACGTGACTTTTTCGCGAAAACTTTCATGTAAATATCTTTCATCGAATTGATCGATCAATTTTAAAGCAAACGAAAGAGTTTCTCTCTTTCTCTTTCACTCTCTCTCTCTCCCTCTCTCTCCCTCTCTCTTTCACTTAAATCTCCTTATAAACTCTATTGCACACAGTTCGAGTTTAATTATTATTAATAAGAAAAAAGAAAAGAAAAAAAAAGAAGAAGATAGGAAATAAGTAAAAATGTTTTCGATCGAAAGAAACTTTGATTATTAAACCTTTTAATTCTTCTTCATTGCAAATATATATATATATATATATATATATATATATATATATATAATATAAAGGATGGGTCAAGAGTTTATAGACGGGCCAAAAGTTCCTAGGTAATATTAAAAATCAATTGCTATTATATTTCGAAATTATTTGGGCCAATTTTTCTTCTTTTCTTTCTTTCTTTCTTTTTTTTTTTTGTTTCCCCGGATCGTAAAATCGCGAAGCTAGCTTACAAGCTTAAAAAGGGTCACGAAAAAGAGTGATCTATTTTTAAAAAGTATCTAGAAAAGTTTTTAGGCCGATCCAAAAACTTTTGTTCGATCTTATATTTATCCCGAAAAAAAAAGGTGTTCTCCGTTTGTTATTTACTTATTTATAACATTTTTTTTTCTCTTCTTCTTTTCAAACAAACGAAGCTATCTGTTCTTTATTGTTCCTCTTTCTTTCTTGATTCTTTTATGTTCCTATTTTTTGTTTTTTGTTTTTTTAGAAACGTATACTTGCGATAAAATGAATGTATTATTTTGTAGATGTTATTATCGTTGATAGATTGTCGATGTATACACGTCCTTATTGATCAATATTATCAGCCAAACAATTTCTTACAATGGTATATAGATCCAATATCTGAGAAAGCTAATTTGGCAACGTTGCCCTTCCCTTTCCTAATTCCTTCACTTGGTGACACATAACATGTTTAGAACTAAGATCATTTCAGCAGATCCTTACCGGAATCGATACGAGTAAATACGTACGTGAGAATAGTTATTCTCGTTACACTTCGAAGTACAGTGCTCCGCTCGATCTTTCTAATTATCCAACTAAAAAGTTATTCCTCGAAATTCATCGCGAAATCATTTTAATCGTATTTTATATTAATTATTTCAATAAATCAATTCGAATATATATATGCATATATATATATATATAAAGAAAATTAAAAAAAAAAATTGTGTAAAGAAAAATATAATTTATTTAATTAAATATTATTTATATATAAAGAATTGAATAAATATGTACTTTTGCAGTGTTTAATTGACAGTGTTTCGGATTTTATTTCTTTTTCTTTTTCTCTTTCTCTCTCTCTCTTTCTGTCGATGTATATATACGTGTACATATATATATATATTTATGTATATATTGGGATGATACGATAAAATGTTATGTCGATATTTATATACGTAAATAGTTCGCGTGTGAAACGATCACGTGTGAAAGGGTTTGTTGTTTCTTGATTTGAATAAAGTTCGCGATGGCGCCGAAATCGTATACAGTTCAAGCAAGATGCAAGAAGAAGGAAGAAAGTGAAGCTTGCTGGACCAAGCAGCCGTGGTACCCGTTCTCGTTATTTAATATTTTTCAATTTAAACGAAAAAATATGAAGAAGAAGGTAATACATTTATTATTTTATTAATTATTTATTTATATATATATATATCTTTTTGTTTTCTTTCACGTATATAACATATTTAGGTTATCTTTCGAATTTACATAAAAATTATATTATTTTACGTTTTACATATATATATATATATTTTTTTTTGTGTGTTTACAATATATATGAACTCATATTTGAATGTACGAAAGAAATGTAAAATGTTCGAATTTTTAAATTTCTTTAGATCTCTCTGAAGTTAGTCGAAAATATATCCGTTAAAATAATTTTTTCTTTGTTAGCGAGAAAAAATGTGCCTTTAGGTATGCACGTACGTATGCACATATGAATGTACGTCACTAGGAGGAAGTTAGCACATCGAACCAATAACCGGCCGATCTACTTCGCGTTATGTTGATGAATGACGTGAGTCACGTCGTTAAGACTAATCCAAAGATTATGCCAGGAAATTTACTACAAAACACACACACACACACTATATATATATATTATATATAAATACATATATATATTATATAAATATGTACATTATTGTATGTACGTTATATTTACACTATATAGTATTTATATATGCACACATTATATATACATACACATTGTATAATTTATATATACATTATATATTATATATATACGTGCAACACACATACATATACAAAACTGATTGCGATTAGAAAGATTTTCATTGTAATCGTTAGCATTACGTGTCTCTCGAGCCACGTGATACAAAAGAAAAGAAAAAAGAAAAACAAGATAATTTGTATTTTTCATCGATAAAGAGATTCCAATCCGTTTATCGAATTTCTCGAATTGTGAGGTGGACCTTTTTACTTTTTTATTTTCTTGTTTATTTGCCTTCAACAGACAAGCTTTTCTTAAACTACGATAAATATAATCGGTGTCGTTGATAGTTCGTTGAAGGATGATAAAATAATCGGCCAAGTTTTTAGCTCGTCTGTGATTATTATTTCGTTGTTGGCATACAACAACAAATTGCAATATCTAAATGCGATACATTAGTATGCATGTATGCATATATATATGTATATACGTACATACGTATGCGTATCTCTTTGTTCTTCGTGAGAAGTTAAAGAGGTTAGGAAAAAAAAAAGAAAGAAAGAAAGAGAAAAAAATGACCTAGTATAATATCTAGATCGTTCATTTTAAATTACACAAAGTACATAAATTTTGTATGAAACAATGGAAGTGTTAAAAATTGAATGACCCATTGCCTCTCCTCTTCTTCCTCTTCGTTCTTTGTCGAAAAAGAAAAAAAAAGAGAGAGAGAGAAAGAGAGAGAGAAACAAAAGAAGATAAGAAATCGTAACGATAAATATACCGGTCAAATTCAAAAATCGAAGTGTTCTTCCGTGTAACAAAAGAAGAAAAAATAAAAAAAAAAGAAATAGGTTGACCGTTATCGATGGTATCTTTTGAACGGTTCGGAAGGGCACATTTTTCTCAATCGAGTCTCCATCGTAAAGACCCAAAAGAGAACCGTTCATCGGTGTGCAAAAGGGAGTTCTCTCGGCTCGTACTTCGCTTTTAAGCATGGTACATTCTTTCCGTGGCCGTTGCTACACGCACACACACACACATATATATCGATATAATGTACGTACACATACACAGGTAGCCGCATTTATAAGCACGTATAAGCAGAAATCGCAAGGGATATATGTTGTATGTATGTATGTGTATGTGTATCTATATCTATACTTCTTAGTTCAAATACAGTCTCATCCGATTGAAGTTCGTGGGGCATCCACAACGAGGCGCCAGGGCGCATGTTCCGCAAAGAAGTGACTATCGCTGTACGTTGAAAGAACGGCAGTCGCGCGCCGACCACGCATGGATGCGGTGTGTCGGGTGTTACGTTGGATGAAATTATCTTTTCTATATCTATATATATATATATATATAATATATATATTCTTTTTTCTCTGTCCACGCAAATTTTTACGATAATGTATTTCTATGTTTATCGGGATAATGATATAAAATAAGAAATATCGCAACGTTACAATTTCATTTCTCGACGAAGAGGAATTTTGTTTTTTTTTTTTAACTCTTGTCATCTCGTCGACGTTCATTCATATTTTCTCTTTTTCTTTTTCCTTTTTTTTTTCTCTATCGCGAGTGTGAAGACATAAATTATTATTGAAACGTGTTAGGTTTGTTATAAGTGATATAATATTTAATATCATTAGGATGAATGACATGTTTTTAACCGGTAGTGATTGATTCAGTGCGAATAAATAAATTAAATAAATAAATAAATAAATAAATACGTAAAAGTATCGTGCATCGTGTAAAGCGATCAATCGTGTTTTATAGTATCGTCTCGCGGCAACTCTTCGTGTTGATCTCGACCAATAGGATTAACGCGAGATCGGCAATTTTGAATCTGCCATTTTTGGCGGTTTTTTTAAGCGTGCGTGTGTGTGTATACCAATCGTATATAAGTAAATACGTTTTACCGCCGGCTTCTAGGAATATATACGACTAATTCGAAGTTACCATCATACCATATATATATATGTACAAGTCCATCGAAATTCTTCGAAGTAAATCCTGCGACATAGCAATAGTGTGGTGAAGGCAGTTCGTAGTGAGGCAAAATTCCTTTGTTGAATTAACGGACGATAAGTGTGAGAAAAAAGAAGAAGAAGAAGAAAAAGAGATAATAGTGGTTGATGTTCGAAATCGTATTGGATAGATCTCATTAGAAAGGAATGACCAATTAGCGGTGGAAGGGAAGAACTTCGAAGAAAATAAAAGAAAAGAGAAACAAAAAAAGAAGAAGTAGTGGACGAATAATAATGAACGTATAAAAGAAAAAGAAAAATAAAAGAAGGACGATGATCGTTAGTCGGGTTTTCTTTCTTTCTTTTTTTCCTCGTTCTTTTTTACATCGGTATCATCGCGATCGGTTTGAACGGGGAGACGATTTTCGTTCGTGAAACTTCGTAATAATTCGTGACCATTCGGGAAAATTCGGGAAAATTCGGAGGATTTCGAATTTTCTCGGGTAAACGTGTATCGTAGGTGAGAGGTTAGGTGGGAATAAGAAAAAAAAAAGAGGGAGAAGAAAAAGAAAAAGAATAAAGAAGTGCAGGAAGAGGAGGACAGAAGTAGTAGGAGTAGAAAGATAAGAAGAAGACATATAAAGGCAAGTTCGTTCTGGCGCCAGAGGAATGATTTTCACCGGAAGGTCGGTCGACGCTCTCGACGAGGTACGCGGTAGCAGCGGCGTCGTCGTCCAGAGCGACGAGCGTCGCGACGTTAAAGCCGTCGCTATAGCAGCCGGTTGGTTCTCCAGTTTGCGCAGACCCGGCAAGAGGAACAAGAGATCCTGCCAAAAACAGGCTAAGAGTGCTTGGGACCTTACCACGTTATCTACGGTTAGATTATTTTCTTCTTCTTTCTTTTCTTCTTTTTATAGTTTGAGAGTATATTTAATCTTGACCCTCTACATATATCATTTTTAAAGTTTTATATATATATATATGTATGTATATATGTATGTAGCAAAAAAAAATAAATTATAAGAAAATTTCCACACACACACACACATATATATGTGTGTGTATATATATATATTTGTAATAATAGTATTAGATAAAAAATTTCGATATATATGCATACGTATATATTGAAATTTGTTGTCGTTATATAATTAGAAAAATTTTCCGAATATGTATATATACATACATATATGTAAAATTAGAAAAAAAAGTTTCAAAATATACATATACATACGCGCGCGTGTGTGTGTGTGTGTGTATTTGGAAATCTTTTTCTAATTTTTATCGTTTTTATGAAAAATCGTTGGTTCATACTGGAAATTAATATTTCTTAATATTTAGTATATTATAATATTATGTAACTATATGGTTATACATAATATAGTGTGTGTGTGTGTGTAACTCTAGATGGTTATAATATACTCTATTAAATATAACTACATAACATATAACTAATAAAGAAAGAGACAATTATATAGTTACACCAACCATACTATATAGTATATCTATAAAATTTTTCACATTATATAATTGTCACATTACAATTGGACGTAAAAACAAAATTGGCTTCTAAGGAGTTAACCAAACAATTTAATTTAACTTAACTATAACCATACATGTTTTGTCTCTCTCTCTCTCTCTCTCTCTCTTTCTTTCTTTCTCTCTCTCTCTTTTTTGAAATTAATCGAATAGATTCGTAAGAGTCGCGAATAAAACCGGCAATCACCGAGCTCTCGTAATCGAACTGAACCGAATCGAATGAAATCGAATAGAATCGAATCGAATCGAAACGAAACGGAACGAAGTGAATCCAAAAGCTCTGATAGCCGACCGATAATTGAAAGCTGGCCAAACGTCGTTTCGTAAATAAATCCTACGTGATTAAGAACATAGTATACCGTCTTTTGGTGTACCGGTATTGCTCTACCTATGGCTACAGCCACGTCTACGGCTACGGCTACGGCTACGGCTACGGCTACGACTATGACGACGGTAAAATGCGATCTACGGCGCCTTACGGAGACTTTGCCAAGGAGACAAATTTATTTCTAGGCGCGGCCGTCGGCTCGCAAGAAAGAGATCGTACGTACGTACGTATATATGTATGTATGTACTTACTTATTTACTTAGTTACTTACTTAACTTTACATGTTTCTCTTCTTTTATTTTATTTTCAAATATATGTTTTCAATATTTTCTTTTCTATTTAGTCGAAATTTATTGTTTCTTTTATTTAGTTTGAGAATGTTTGTGTAATCTGTTTTGCAATTTTCTTTATCATCCATTAAGCTTCAAATAAAAATTTATATATATATGGAGTATATTGTAAAGAAGTTATTATATATATACTATGTAATATAGTATATTTATTATATACACTATATTGTATATGTGTGTGTAATGTATAATATATTAATTATATTTTATATATATGATGTATGTGTATGTATGTGCTTAGAAAGAAAAAAAAGAATAAAGAAAATATAATAATTACTGTACAATATACTGTATATTATATATATATATATAATTAAAAAATATATATATATAATAAATAATAAATTCTTATTCGAAGTTAAATCGACGATAAAGTAAATCGTTAAACACAGATTCAGTCTGTATAAACATATATATATATATTATACACATATATTTATATACTGTGTACATCTTTATACGATAAGATATCATTTAATTAGTAACCTTATCGTGATTAGTAACAAAAGAAACAGAAAAACAAAAGAAAATAAAGTATACGTAAGAACCGGAAATTACTATTACGTACTTATTCGTTTGATTCATCTTCACACTTCTAATAATTCAAGTTGAAAGGAATTTGTGTAGTTCCATCATCTTGTACATAGAAGCAACGTCAAATCAAAAGAAGAATTTATCCAATTAATGATGGATCGTAATCGATCATATCTCTCTTGAACGACGACATTAATCGTCGTTATCGAATACTGTACCCTATATATGTATCTATGTATGTATGTATCTTACACGTACGTATATGTTGATATACATATACGTATCTATGTATGTATATGGATGATGGGAATTTACGCACGTATATCGAGTATATACAAGTACGTATTTATGACTATTGCTGTACGCATTTATGCATGCATGCATGCATACATGCATATATGTGTATATGTATGTATATATTTGTACGTATGAATAATGCGTCTCATATAATGCATGCATTATAGAATGAAGAATGGAATCCAGATTCTCGATTTCGAAGGATACACAACATCGACCGATGTATCCATCGTCTAATGACAAGGCTACGTAATATACATAAATACTAGAGATCATATCCGTATATACATATATATTGATAGAGAAACGTTTAAGATGCATACGTATGCATATATACACACACGCACGTGTGTTATATATATGTATATATAGCTACGTCACGAACGATAAATCGAAGTCCCGCTTTGACTCAAGTAGTAGTTCGTCGTACAGGGTTGCGCCTTATTTATAGATCGAATTCAGGATACACAAATGGCGCCTTACGCAAACCTACTTCCAATTCGATACAGTTCGAAATCTATCCGCGATAGATGCATTTTATGTCTAGTATCTTCGTGTATCTTCTTTGTTTGGTTAGGTCTGTTTCTTGAAAAACAATAAGAAAAAAAAAATGGAAAGGAAAGAGGGAAGGAAGAAAAAAGAAAGAGAGAATAAATTAATAAATAAATAAGAAATGGAAAAGTTTCTTTTCTATTCGCCTAACTTCGGCACAACAAGGAAGTAACTGTTCTATCGTAAATACGTCAACTCTTTGCAAACTATTTTATATATATATATATATAAGGAACATAAATGTGAAAAAATTATTTATATTTATATATAAATAATTATGTTATTAAATTTATAATTTTTCTTTTCTTTTTTTTTGTAAATCAATTATGAATTCATTCACTGTCGTCTTTAAAATATTTTTGCAAATATTTATATTCTTATTTATAAATTATATATATATATATAAACAAATATACATATAAATCAAAAAGAAATATATAAATAATTATTTTTCATGTTCATTTTTATAATACTTTTGTAAAATATTTTTTAAATGCAAAACACAGACAAATCAATTGTTGTGTAAATAACACACTTACATTAATTAATGGAACTATTCTATTTGTTCTACTACGATCTTTTTGATCGATTATTATCATTATTATTAGTGCTATTATTATCATAACGTGACCAGTCGTCTTCCATTCTCGTGTGACCTTTCGCGACGTTGAAAACTTTTCTACTATTTCGCGATCCATTATCTTTTCCAGTTCCTCTCAAGGTCGCTTTGCATGGCGAAACTCGCATTCGTTGCATCAATATGATTTCTACGTTCAAAATGCGTACTATATGTATACGCATACGTATATGTATATATAATATACGATTTAACGTCAGGACCTTGTATAGTATATATATATATATATATATATATATATATATATATATAATTCAAAAAGAAAGAGAGAGAAAGAGAGCAAAGAAATATTTTTTATTGCGTTTATATTTGCGCAAATATTTGTTAGGAACTTTTTAGAAATGACGAGGTGTGTGTGTGTGTGTGTGTGTGTGTGTGTGTGTATTTTTCATTAATAAAATTAGATGGAGAAATGAATAAATGAAAACAGTTTAATATCAGGTTTTTATTCTCATGAGAAATATAAGTGAGTATTTCTAACGTTAATTATATCATATATAAATATTATTAGATTTATTTTAAAAGTGATAATAAATTTTAATAAATAAGAAAATAAATAAATAAATAAATAAATAAATATGAGAAACCGTTTAAGCATCGGGGTTCCTCCTTGTGCTATCAAAGAAAAAAAGATGAGAAATATTTCTGTCATTTATTCATTTTTATGAATTATTATTAATCATTTATCCATTCATTCATTTATATGAAATATTTTTATCAAATATTTTTCAAACTATGACCAATCAATTATTCTGATTAATATTAACAAAAACAAAATTTTATATATATATAATAATAATAATAATAATAATAAAATGGACGACAAATATTTGTTGCAGAAACATTTCAGAGACGACAACAAATTCTTAATTGCTAAAATGATTAACAAACAATATATACATAGAAATAACTGATTGTTTATCACTGTTTGTTTTTATAAAATACATCCGTAAAATATTTTTTAAACTATGTCCAATCAATTTTTCTGATTGATTAAAAAAAAAAAAAGAGAGAGAGAGAGAGAGAGAAAGAAAGAGAAAGAGCATTTTTAGGCAATTTAAAAGAAAATAATCGACACTTCAAATTCGATAATAATTCTTTTGAAACTATTATATTCTTCTATCGTGATCTTTCTATGAAGCTTTTAGGTTAATCGTAAATGATCACGCAAGGAATCGGCGCGTCATCATCCTCGATTCGGCATATAAAAGTCTTTCTCGTACGACCTTGCGCACCTTACTGAAAATATTCCATTCGAGAGAATTCTCTCGTTTACTCGGTTGAGTGGCATCGATAGTCACGTAGAAAATTCATGAGAGAGAAGGTGTATGCGCGTGTATCAGTGCGTATGTTGCCTCTCACTCACGTGAGAACTCTGCATGATGATTTATATCGTTAGAACGAATCAGAGATGTCTGGATTCGTTTGAATACATGATTGATGACGTTGATAACGTTTTAAAGCAGTCAAGTGGAACGTCTGTGAATGGGATGCGTGTGTGTGTATTTGTATGATATTTAATTTTTTTTTTTTAATTTTTTTTATTTATTTTTCTTTTTCCATCTTTTTGGTTTTTTTTTTTATTCGATACGCGACAAAGAACAAATATTTATCGACGGTCGGTAAACATTTTTCGTTAGCTCTTTGCAATGTGGTTAATAACTCCGCACCCTTATCTCTCTTATAATAATCTCAGATTATCTTTTAATAGACTCGGGGAATAATTTATCGAAGTTCTACAAGGGGAAATCTATTTATGTCAGAATTATTATGTAACCATAAAGTTCGTTCGTAAAGTAAAAATATCTTTGCACTCGTTAGATATAGGAGCTCGTGCGATCGGCACAGACAATATTTATTTTAGCTCAATCTTTCAAGTATAAATAAATGAATAAATAAATAAATAAATAAATAAATAATTGTATGAATGAATATAAATGAATTAACGATCTTGATTTAATGAAAGATAATAATTGTTGAAATTGTATAACTCATATACACACAAATATATATATATTATATATATATATTTATTATATATTATGATGAATGTGTTCCAAGTTCTCTGTTATTGACGTCAGGGACATGACATTTGTTCGAATTTATTGTGTTAGAATATCTGATAGGTTAGATTATGTAAATTGACATTGAAATGTGGACAACTGGTTCATAGAGATTATTATTGATATCTTATTATTCTTATAAGAATCATTCGAAAGTTTTGATATTGAAAATAAAATTAAAAAAAAATAAATAAATAAATAAATAAACAAAAATAACAAAAGGACTATCGAGGAGAGGGGACATTTTTGCGAAGATGACGACAACGAAACAAAGACGAATGTGATACTCGAAAAACAGTGTTGCCAAAGCGACGACGTCCTACCTGGTTCAATATTGCAGTCGAGCAGCAAATTAGCATTAGCTTGGTACGATCTAGGGTACTGATAACAAAACTGATATAGCACCATTTATCACCTGGTAACATTTCCGATACAGTCTTATTGCACGAGAAGAAAAAAAAAAACAAATACAGATGTATAACAGAGATATACAAATCGTTGGATCCTACTATGATGATCTTATTATTGTGATCTCTGCAATTCTTTATTGCTGTCTGTTGACATCATCGAACGATTATTTTCTTTTCTTTAAACGACATATGTCTGTCGGCAATGATGATGACGACGACGACGACGACGACGACGACGACGAAAAAACAATCTTATGATCATGTATCACAGAGTAAAATTAACTTTATGTGCTTGTATAAGAGATCAAAAAAAGAATAAAAATTGAGGTTAGGTCGATGATGATGATGATTCGTTGACAATTTTTATTCATTTCGAAATAATCTCATCGTGATCTTTTCATTTTCAGTAATGATCTTAAACCTTTTCATTGGTTCATCGTCATTTTAACCATAATTTTTTCATTCACATCTATATGCGTTTGTATATTCTTTCGTAATCTTCATCTTTTCTTTTTTTCTTAATCATTCATCATTTTAACATCTTCAATATTTCAATTTTATCTTACGATTGACATAAATTTGTAAGTTACGATTTTCGAAATTTTATTGATCGTTAATAATATCTTTCCATACATAGTATAACTTTTACATTAACACTTTCACCAAATATAAACTTACTATGAAATACAAGCAGATATAAAAATAATTTATTACTTTTATCGATCGTTACAAATTATTAATAGTAATCTTTTTAATAATATCTTTTTTAAAAGTAAAATTAATACGAATATTATATTTATTATAAATTAATATTAATATTATATACAGAAATATATTATAACGATTTAACTTTTGATGGGGGTTAAATTAAATCGCCATTTTGATGCCGTTTAGTGCTTTCATTTCCGATTCTCGTTTTCGTATATATTCATCTCTCTCTCTCTCTCTCTCTCTCTCTCTCTCTCTCTCTCTCTCCCCCCTCCTCTCTATGTTGTATACTAAAAAGGATAAAAAAAAAATAGAATTGGAGTCATGCCAAAATGAAAGATACATACCTACCATCGTATTGTAAGTGTTTGATGAACGGACAGCTAACAGCATTGTCGATAATCGGCAATACAGCAACGATTGAGGTATATCCGGTTCGTTCTCGCATTATACGCAAACAGTTTTTCGTTAGCTCGTTCATCCTGTCTATTACCACGTCATTTATCTCTTCTCTTTATTATTTCGTCTCTTCTTTTGTCATTTCCTCTTATCGCAGTTTTACTCGAATTATCTTATTCTTACAATTTATGTTCTTTTCTCTCTCTTTTTTTATTTTCATTTTATTTTATTTTTTTTATTTTTTTTATTTAAAATATATATCGATATCGTTGTATATTTATTTTCATAAATTTACTCTCGTTGCGGGATTGTCGAATCATCGATTTTTATAAATAAAAAAAAAAAAAAAAGGATTAAGGACTATTTTTGTATTAAGAAGGAAAAAAAGAAAACGAAAAATTATTTCGTATTACTTTTAAGTGTACAATATCATTCTTATATTATAAAATCATTAATTTTTATTCATTTCATTTGTTACATAAATAATCGAGTACGTTTTCTCGCTTCTTCTTTTCTTTTTTAAATAATTATTGAAAAAATTATTAATGAAAAAAAATTTTACAAACATTTTTGTTTGAGCGCATTCGATTATCCTTTTATCTTCATATTTATACTTGCAAAATTTGAGAAAGTTTAGTTTGATATTAAAATAATACTTATTTACTTTTCTTTACTCTTTTTGTATCAATTTATTTATTTATTTATTTATTTATTTATTTATTTATTCGCGATCGTACGATTTTCGATTCCTCGAAAGGAAGCCACTACTACATACTTATCGTAAGCGGATGAACACGCAACGACTTTCCTTTTCGCTGTTTTATTTTTTCAAGCTGATCCGCATTAAGGGTCAAAAGTCGAGCGTCCTTTCCATTAAAAGCAACCAACCCTCGTTCTCGTTCTCGTTCACGTCCACGAATCGACTTAGGTATACTTCTCTCGTGAGCTTCGTAAGCACCGTCGGAGGACTGAATTTTTTATGATGTAAATGAAAAAAAAAAAATAATAATAATAATAAAAATCAAGAGAGAAAGAAAGATCAAGAGAAGAAATAAATAAAGAAAGAAAGGGAAAAAAGAATTGCTTTGAATTTCAAGTACTCTTATATGCAAACTTAAGTCGCGAAAACTTCAGATAGAAGTACGAAGAAAAAGAAAGTAAAAAAAAAAAATAATAAAACAAAAATTAAGAAAAAAATAAAATAAAATAAAATAAAATAAAATTAAAAATAAAAGTCAAAGCGAGGCTCGATCGAAAGTAGAACAGCCCTAAGACTCTTATACATAGATATATTTATACATGTAAGATGGTTACATACATATATACGTACGTATGTACGATCGTAAGGACTTGCAAGATGTCATCGTTCCCTTAATTATTATTTCATTTTACTTATTTTTTTTTTTTTCTTTTTTCTTTTATATGCATACGTGTACACGTACATATGTAGATAATTAACCATAAGACGTGCAAGATGTCACCGCTCCCCTATTTATTATTATTATTATTATTATTATTATTATTATTATTATTATTATTATTATTATTATTATTATTATTATTATTATTATTATTATTATTATTACTATTACTATTACTATTATTATTACTATTACTACTACTACTACTACTACTATATTTTTTCTTTTTCTTTTTTTGTCTTTCCTTCTTTTTCGAGATATCCCGTCAACCGTGCGATTATTTTTAGATCTAAAAGAGACACAAGAAGACGAAGAAGACCAAGAAGAAGAAGAAGGTTGGTAGGAGGGGAGGGAGGGGGGAAGAGTGAGAGGGTGTTGGGAACGGAACGAGGGTGTAGCGTAAAGTTTATACACCGTCGTTGTTGTTATGATGGTTACACGTCATGGTACTTATAATGCTCACAAGAATATGTGGGTCGTATTACTTTCAGTCGAAGCGTATGTTGCAAGGATTATATTTATATCTACCCTGTGTCTCCGTAAATGCGTTTATCCTGGCGGAACGTGTCACTGGCCGCGGGATCTCTCTATCTCCCTTCTACCCACCCCTTAATAATAGTAATAGTAGTAGTAGTAGTAGCAGCAGTTGCTTGTCTTGTGTCGGTCATGTTACATTTTTCAGTAAAAAAAAAAAAGAGAGAGAGAGAAAAAATTTATTTTTTATCTTCGTTCGTTCCGTTGATTTTTATTTATTTTTTTTTTCGTTCCTCTTCTTTTTTTTTCCTTTTTCTTCTTATTCCTCATATTCTTCTTATTCTTTTTCTTTCTTTTATAACTCATTGTAGAAGAAACTTTGCTCGGTATATGCGAGATACATGGTACATCGGTTAAGGTGTAATAGAGCGAGCAAGAGAACTCGAGGGTGATATCAAAACATTTAAAAAGTGGGTGGACTTGGGGATGGATGATGAGGGATTGAAGGTGGAGGATTAGGGGTGGGTATGGGAATGAGGGTGTGGGAATGGCAAGTCTCGTTATCGCGGTCGTTTAACTCTACCTTTCTCCAATCGAATATTTTTATATCGGAGGTGTGTGATATATAAACGTTTGGAGATATATATAAAATACAAAGTATTTTAACTTGTTGATTATTATTAAAATAATAATAATAGTAGTAATAAAGAACAAAAATTATCAAAGTACATGAAACTCTTTTATGAGGGACTTTTTTTTTTTTTTAATTATTATTAAAAAGAATTAATTTCAATTTTCTTCAATAATTTCATTCAATAATAGAATATAAAATTTTACAATTTTAACGTCGTATATGTATATTGCAAAAAAAAAAAAAAGAAAAGAAGAGAATTTGATTTCTCTTGCGAAGTATTTTGAAAAAGTGTAAAATAGACGAGTAGAAAACATATATATAAATAAAAATAGAAGTACAAGAATAAATATATATTTAATTATACATTAATCTTATATATAAATATATAAGACAGTAGAAACATTTCGATCAAATCGAAGGTACATAATTTTAAAAAAAAAAAGATTATATTCTCTTTTGCAATTTTGATAAGAAATAACGTGCGAGAGAGAAAGAGAAAGAAAAATAAAGTAAAAGAAAAAAAAAATATTGATCGTTTCCCTCATTTGCTTGGATATCGGAATCGCAGGAGGCGTAACCGGATACTGCCTATCTAAAAGCTAATACACGCAGTGTCACGACTGTTTGCATCTGGAGAAGAGACTATTGTTGAACTTATGACTAATCAGTAATGTGAGCTTCTCTCTCTCTTTCTCTCATAGTCATATATCTATCTTTTCACGTAAATGACAGAGTCATCGATGATGATGGTGCACGATTCAATATAGAGTCGAATTACTGAATAATATATATATTATATATATATATATATTTTATATATATATTGTATGAAGTGTACACACACACACACACACAGATTCTCTCTTTCTTTCTTTTTTTTTTATTCCGTGTGTATGTGTCGTGTATGGTATGTGTATGCGTGCATCCATGCATTTATTTGCAAAGCCATTCATCAAATATCCTATCTTATATGTTCTTTCATTACTTCAACTACCCTCCTCCTCCTCTAAAGACCTCTTTCAATCATCTTTTTAAGAACTCCTTAACACAAAGGAAAAGAACTCCATTAGTATGTCATTATCTCTAATTGTTTGACTTTTAAACAATCCACAGTGGTCTCTAACGAATTAAAACTCTATCTTAGTCTATTTTAGTCTTCTAATAAATTATCAATTGGATAATTATACTTCGATTATCTTGAAAGTAATTTTTCTTGATAAAGAATATATTGGAGTTTTATTAGAAAATATTTCATTCTCGATGAAATAACAATTTTACTGATTTTACGATAGCAATCGATATTGATTATGTTCGAATAAATTGTTATAGTATGTGTAAAGTAATATGTGACAGTATATATAATATAATAATATATGATTGTTAAAATATAACAATTTATTTATTATATATAGATACATATTTTCAAATATTAATCAATGTTTTTACACACATATCTACACACACAAAATACTAATTATACGCGAGCAAACTTTTAACCAAATATTTATTATAAAATATGTAAAAATATTCAAGAATGCTTTTCCAAAAAAAAAGAACATATATATATAACATAATAAATAAGTTAATTGATTTATTATTATATATACTTACATATGATATACTTTTGAAAAACATTTCTCTACGTGCGAACAAAATAGAATTCTATTTTCGAACAATAGATATTTCTTTTATTTTTTGTTTAAATTCTTGCTTTGAAACTGATAGATGATTAGAAGACTCGTGGATAAAGTTATATGAGATAGATATATGTGACGAAGTGGAAAGAAACGTTTGGAATTCGGTTGAATTCTCTTGAGTTTCGAGAGAATCCAAAAGGTGGGAGAGGAAAAAGAGGAGTTAGAAATAGAGGAAGAGAGAGAATAGCAGACATGTTAGACTGTTAGAGAAAAGAAAGGTTTCCATTCTATCGGAAGGGAAGACCCGGAAAGTCGATGTCATTGTCCCAGAAATTTCGTGTATAATCGAAGTACTTTGAAAAAAAAGAAAGAAAAGAAAAGAAAGAGAGAGAGAGAGAATTTTATTCGTACACGTAAACGTATCATCATTTGTGCTGCACTCTGGTGTTCTATTTAAGAATCACGAATCTATAATTTTTGGAAAATGGCCAACGATTATCTAATTAAAAAAATAAATAAATAAATAAATAAATAATAATGAATAATAATGAATAGAAAAAAAATTAAAAGTTAATGGTAATAAAAAGAAATAGAAAAAAGTTAATGACGGTAATAAAGATAAAAAAAAATAAAAAGTAAAAAAGATAAACTGTTTCTTTTTTTTTTCTTTTTTCTTAAATATTAAAAGGCGCTTAAATGCAATCCAATTGTTTATTGTACAACTACTACAAATGTATCACGTGCCAAAAACTCCACGACTGTTTTTGTCTCTCCTTGCTGTTTCAGTTTTCATACTAATTTGTATAAGTTCGTAGATAAGTACGAGATGTTCTTCGAACTTTGTCATCGATTTTAATCTGTTCATTATTTAAGTCGCGTTAATATATTCTAGTAGAGTCGATTAGAAAATAACAACTCGAACGTACTTGAAAAGTTTCTATACGAAGCAACTTTTTTTTCTTTTTTTTTCTTTCTTTTCTTTTCTTTTCTTTTCTTTTTCCAATCTTGTTGTTTAACACGGGAACATTTATATTATTACACATTTATTCGTTGAATTTCGCGCTGTTTAAACGACTGTTAAAGTCTTATCCAAATTAATTATAATGTCGGGTGATATGTATATCTAAATTATGACGGACTTAAAAAAAAAAAAGAGAGAAAAGAAAGAAAGAAAAAAGTAGTTACATATATTACAAAATTACAATAACTTTACTATACTAAAAATAATAGCGTTGATTATATTATAATTTTAGATAGAACAGATTTCTATTCTGAAATAAAGAAAGATTAAAAGATTATAAAATAAAACGTTCATATGTGATTGTTGAAAGATACCTCATGTTTCATGTTTTTCACGATTGAGAGAAGAATCCATTTCTGCTTAAAGAAACTGAATCATTCCTGTAAATATCGGCAGCGAATTCCGATCGCGTAATCTTCTCTCTGTCTTTCTCTCTCTCTCTCTCTATCTCTATCTATCTATCTCTCTCTCTCTCTCTCTCTCTATCTGTCTATCTGCCTATCTATCTCTATCTCTTTTTCTTTTTATTTCACGATCTCCTGACGCACGTTGCCGTACGAGAAACACTTGTTTTTGCTTTTACTAGTAGATTAGCAAAGCCACGCTTCGAGTACGTGAACTAATAAATTCAAACACTCCATGAACTTTCGATGAAAAAAGTTTCAATCTGCGATATTAAATTTCCTTTTTCTTTCTTTCTTTTTTTTTTTTAATTTTCTTTTTATATTTATTATTATTATTATTATTATTTCTTTGTTATATAACATTACTATTTTTATCTTTCATGTATATGTGTGTATGTGTGTATAAGTGAATAATCAATATTTGTGACACACATACACAATTTTTGTATTTTATTAATGTAAAATTATTATTCAATTTGAATGAAAGTTTAAATCGTTTAAAATACTATATCGTGTCAATACTTTCTCCTTTGACTTCTTAACACGATTTCTGTGTTGTAATACTCTTATAACGATTCCAAGAATATATAAAATAAGTAAACTTAGAAATCAAGTTAACTAACATTCAACCAAACGAACGCATTCATTCGAGGGCCGATTTATGCATGAGATCTAATCAGCCAAATAATAGGAGCAATATTATCGCGTTTTTATTAGAACGCGTCTCAAGTACGACGACGTCGGACAACTCCGTTTGCCAGTTTTCCGAAGCGTTCGTTAGACCGTGAAAATTGTTTGGCGAATGCGTCGTTAGAGCGAAGAAATAAAAGAGACGAGTTATTTACTGTCTGTTGAACTTTCGATGATCTCGATGATAATTTTTTATTATCGAAGAAAGAAAAAAAGAAAGCATGTGCGTGCAAAATTATATTATATAAAATATCTTATTTATTATTTTTTTTTTTTTAATATTTTCAGTTATTTATTTGAAAAATGTTATCCAACATTTATCACGATTTTAATTATTCGAAAATATTCATTTTATATTGGCCAACGTTTTTTATTAATTTTCACGTTTAATAAAGATACAATACTTATTATTATTATTATATATATATAATTATTATATATGCAACAAAATAATAATAATAATTATTGGAATCAAATTTTGCCGCGTAAAAAATTTCACAATGGCGGATCATTGATTATGGCGTACATCTCGAAGTTATTTAACATGGCGAAAGCATTTTTATAGTTGTGTTTGTACGTTTCGTTTTATGTAAATAATAATGTAATGATGATCATTCGAATCAAATTCCTTCGCGTAAAAATTTCGCAGCCAATAGCGGAACAGGTATTTATGACGGGCGTTTCATAGTAGATATAACGAAAGTCGTTTATATATTATTTATGCCAAGTTAGAAGATACGGCAAACATGGAACATGGTAAGGTCGTTTAGAGATTCTAAGCTTCTGATGACTATCTATGACGCGATCTGACAATAAATCCAGTCTGTTCGTCGAAGCGCGACTTCCGCGAATTCCTTACCGTCACGTTTACTTAATTTATCTTTCTCATGCATATATACATATACACACATGCATATGTATGTATAGATATATATTCGTGGTATTGAGAATCCAAGATAGCAGCAATTACAACGGTATGTACAAAGAAAATATTCTAGCCAATTATTTTCATTATATAGAAATGCATATACATATATTATGAATTGTCCATAACCTAAATTACGATTGAAACGAATTTTAAGATGGCTACCTGTTTGATTATAAAGATACGATTTTTATAAATGCAATGTTTATCTTAGATAATTTTATTATTATTATTTTTTTTTTTTTTTTGATAATGATCTTTTTTACATGTCGATAATAGATTAATACATTACAGTGAAAAAAAAAAACAATTTCAAGTTGGCCAGGTGATGATTATCAAGAGGTTATTTTTATAAATGCGTGGGTTTTTTTCCTTGAATCAATAATAGATAACGCGACTATTTTCCTAATATAGAAATAAATTGAAAATGGCTATGGAATAATTATGAAGAAACTATTTTTATAAATGCATTATTTATCTCTCATTATTTTCCCTTGTTTTGTTCTTTTGTTTCCTCTGAAGCGATAATAGATAACTGCTAATATTCTAATCTTTATTAACATAGAAACGTTTATGTCAATCAAACCAACTTAAATTACAATGGGAAAAATTCAAGATGATTACGTAATGATCATATCTATATACGCATTATAAAAATAACAAATAAAAAAAAGAAATACATTGTTAATATATTAAAGATCGCGAATTTGTTTTCTTCTCCTGAAGCAATAATCAACAGCAGAGTTAATATTCCGATCAAATATTTTCTTAATATAGATATTTATATATGAATCATCCTAACCTAAAAATTACAAATTAAAAAAAAATTCCAAGATGGCTACGAGATATACAAGTTATATAAATGCTATTGTTCATCTTACAATTTTTTTTCTCGTTTCTTAACGATCTTTTTCTTTTGTAATTTTTTTTTTGTTCTTGCTCCGAAGGAATGAAAGATAATAATTATTGTTTTTATACGAAGAGGAACAATTAATGACAGTAAAGTTACGTTAGCTTCGAGCAACGGAGTACGATGCTCTCGCCCACGTTGTTCTGTTTCCCTTTCTCTCTTATTCTCTCTCTCTCTTTTTCCCGTCTCACTTTTCTCATCTATCGTTTAACCTGTCGAACTCAACGGAATGGATAATCGTTCGGCCTGTGAACTTTGACCGTCGCTCGGTACGCATGTACACCGATCGTGTTATCGTCGTCGTTTATACCGGACGCGAATAAGCGTCGTTCTTCGTTTGCATTGCGTTTGCTTGGTTAAAGAGTTAACTTTGTTAACCAATACGCTGACTATGACGATATTAAATTCAGTCTTACGAAGAGAACTTTGAACTTTATACTCTTTAAATCATTAATAAACATTTCGTTTCCATTCGGTGGGTATAATAAACGTTAAAGCGAACGAGGTTAAGTTAATTAGAGGAAATCGTAAAGATTTTTTTTTAATTATTTTTCTTTTTTTTTATTTTTTTTTCTATTTTTTCTACAAGTTTCGCAAGTTTTATCTTATTATCATTACTTTATTACTGTTACGCGTGTGTACTCGTGCGTGTAGTATGAAATCGTTATTGATAAAAAAAAAAAAAAAAGAAAAAAAAAGAAAAAAGGAGAAAAAAGAAAAATAATAATTTTATCGAGAGAACTTTTTGTACAGATTAATTTATCTTTGACCTATATTTTTGTTTGTGTTTATTAAAAAAATTATCTAATTTCAAAGTTATGATATTTATTATTTATTATTTGTAATATAATCATACTAATACTATATACATTATTATATATCATTGTATTATATTTCTTGTTTTATTATAATATTATAATATTATTAAATGTCAAAATGTAATTATACTAACACCAGAAATTATATTTGATATTATAAATCATTATATGACGATATAATAGTGCTTATATTTGAAAAAAAGAAAAAGATAAAAACAAACTTGGAATACGAAGTTAAACATTAATTAATTTTTTATCGATAGCAATAAATCAATTTCACAAAATATACATACATACGTAAATGCCTAACTTCAAGTTTTATAAAATACATATAGTAAATAAACGATAAATTACAGATATTATTTATGCGAAAATGAACAATCTCATTTTCATATATCAACCACCTTTTCCTCTACATACAATACTATCTACTCTCAAATTCTTATCTATAATAATTAATCTCTTCAAACATTTCTTACCATGTACACCTTTCTTAAGTTTTCTTCCTCGTGTCTTTAAAAAAAAATGAAAATAAAAGATAAAATAAAATAAAAAGAGAAAGAACAAATAAAAACAAGAATAGGGATCCTGAGAAGTGTAATTCCAAGCTATAATTTTCTTTTTTCCTCTCTTTCTCTCTCTCTCTCTCTCTCTCTCTCTCACACACACACACACACACACACTCACTCCCACACACAGCCACAAATGTACGCTCGTGCATACACAGGTGGGAAAATTACGAGGCAAGAAACGCAAAGCACCTTTGTTCACGTATTCGAGTTCGTTTACAGTGCAATAGGTGGAACAGGCTTGTGAGCTTTACACACACACACACAACTAGAATCTAGATAAAGCGTGTGGTTGGTCCCTGACCGAAAGAAAGAAAGAAAGAAAGAAAGAAGGGGTGGAAGAAAAGAAAGAGAGAGAGAGAGAGAGTGAGTGAGTGAGTGAGTGTGTGTGTGTGTGAGAGAGAATTCTTTCCGGTCTCTTTTCTCCTCTTCGCCACGAAACGACCTTGGGAGGTCACTTTACCCGCAACCGTTCCGTTCTTCGTTGAATACCATGCTAAAGAAGAAACTGGAACATCGTACGAAAGACTCTCTCTCTCTTTTTTCGTCGTATCCTTTGCATGATGCTTCCCGAGGTACCACCATCAGTACCACTACCACACCACGCTATCTCCAACCATAATTTCCATAATGACCAACCAGATCAGCACAGACGACGTTGTATATGCCAAAGACACGAGACTTTTTTCATTTTCTCCTTTGTCTTCTTAACTTTTCTTTTTTTTTTCTTTTTTTTTACTTTCTTTTCTTTTCTCTTTCTTACTCTCTCTTTCTTTCTCTCTTTATTTTTTTTTTTCTTAGTGATGATAGGTGGAACAATAAAGAAAATGATGGAGTGATTTGAAAATGATGTGAGATTGTTTGTATGTATGTGTATATGCATATATGCATATATGCATGTATATGTGTATATAATATCACGTGCGAGTTAAATCGTGAACAATGTACTCGCTAGATTTCTTATTTCCATTTTTATTTATTTATTTATTTATTTTTTTTTTTTTTTTAATAATTGAAATTATTCTTTTACTTCTTCCTTCTTTCTTTCTTTTTCTTGTATATATTGTACTATTAATTTCTATATATACAATAATATTTTGTACCCTGATCTTATATATACTATAATATATTTTAATGATATACTAATATACTACTTCTATATATACTATTTAAAATAAAAATTAATGGATACGTATTTAGATCGCTCTAATACTACATCTACAAAAGAAAAAAAAAAGAAAAAAAAAAGAGAGAAAAAACGTATTTGTAAGCAAATTGTGTCCTCATCTAACTTTTATCTTCAAATTATCTTTTTTGTCCTGAATACGGAAAGATAAGCCGTCGGATAAGCTGCGACATGTTTCCTTCGGAATTATCGAAGCGGTGGCCATATTTAACGATCCTCATCTCTCTTGAAGAACCTTGAAAAGTGGCTTTCGGTAAATTTCAAAATTATACCCCATATATATATATATATAATGCTCGTAAGAAACGTGTATGCAGAAAAAAAGAGTGAAATTGGAAAAAAAAATATAAAAAGAGGGAGCACGAGAGGAAAAGAGAAAAAAAGTGAAATGAAACGAATAAAAAATGGAGAATGAAGGGTAGTAGGAAAGGGGTGTAACCTGATGATTTCCTACTACCCCACCCTCTTTTCTCTCTTTCTCTCTCTCTCTCTCTCTCTCTCTCTATATATATATATATATATATATATATATATATATATATATTCCTTTTCTTTCAACGCGGGGAATGACCTTGCGTCTCTGGGAAATGGAAAATCTCATGCATAAACGGGAATAGTTTTGTGGTTACGTAGAAGAAACAGAGTTGTGCGGTTTATGCAATCTATACGTGTGTACACACGAAGAAACCAGAAGCCACAAGAAGTATACTGAGTTTTGATCCGTCTATTCATTTATTTTCTTTCTTTCTTTATTTTTTTCTTTATTTTTTTTTTTCTTTTACTTTTTCTTTCTTTCTTTTTTTTTTTTTTACGTTCGTCCACAGACGTAACCTTTTTCAATCTTGTTGTTATTGGAAACAGTTTTTTTTATTTATACATTCTTATCGTCTCTTTTTTTCGTTTTATTTTCATTCATTTATTTCATTGTCATAGTCGTCATTGTTGTTGTTTCCAATCTCTTTATTTCTTGGCTCACTCGCTCTCTTTTTTTCCTCGATTTTTATTTTCGCTTATTTTCCTTATTTCTTTTTTTCCCCATGTTTATCTTTTCTTTCTTTTCTCTTTTTTTTATTTTTTTTTTATTTTTTTATTTTTGTATCATGTTTTTATACTGAATGTTCTTTTATTTAATCTTTGTAGTTTTCTTTCCATTTATTTATTTCATCGTCGTTAAAATTGTCGTTGTCGTCGTCGTCGTCGTCGTCGCTCTTGTTAATCTTTTTATTCCACATATGTATCTCTTCCCTCCCGTTTATTTTTGTCTTATTTTTGTCTTTGAACCAACAATTACAAAAAAAAAAAAAAATGAAAAGGAAAAAAGAATTAAATATTTGACATTTGAATTTTTGTCGTGTTTGGTGTCAACGAGTTTCTCTCGACACGGGAGACGTAATTCAAACAATTTTTACATCATTCGTGTCTTTCTCCCGACCTTTCGTTGACCTTTCTCGTATGAATTAACACTTAATTATCGTTGAGAAATATTAAGATTTTCTTGAATCTTTTAAGAGTAAAAAACAGTTCTTTCCTCTTCCTTTTTTCTTTTTCCTTTCCTCCCCTTTTTTTTCCTTCGTCATCATGCATTGAAAGTCGAGAACCCCGAGTCAGGTCAAATCGGTAGCTTAAAATAGTTTTGTAGGCGGATAGAATGAGACAGAAAAGAAGAATGTATACATATCAGCCACATACACATACATGTATGTATGTATGTATATATATATATACACTCTCGTGTGTGTACGAGAGAGAAAGAGAGAAAGAGAGAAAGCGAATGTGTGCTTTGAAGAGAATAATTAGTTCGAGGACGATACACGTTCGCGCATTAAATCTGTGTCGAGAACGCACAACTGTTGCAGCCATAATGTCTCGCGTTTCTCCTTTCTTTGACTCATAGTATTTGACTTTTTCGTTTTACTCGTCATTAAGCGCGTATACGTGTGTGTATGCATACGTGCGTGCGTGCGTGCATAAGAGAGGTCGCGAATGGATCGACGACAGAACGATGACGGAGGATTATCATTCGACTTTTTTTTTTTATGTATCAACTGAATCCACTACGTGGACTCGTCTCGTCCATTTTTCTTTTTTTTTTTTCTTCTTTATTTCTTTTTTTCCTTATTTTATTCTTTTTATTTTTGTTCCTTTTTCTTTTCGTATTTGTTTCCCATTCGTTGTGTTACTTTGTTATTTCGTTAATTTTTATCGAATTTTTATTCCTCTATTTCATAATTATGTTGGAGGAGAAAGAGAGAGAGAGAGAGGGAATCAACATTATCGAAAGTTAATAACGAAAAATTGTGAACTTATCGTATTCGTGGAAGATTACGCGCACAAATAGAGAAAGAGAGAGAGAGAGATGTATTTGGCTTTGTCTATCTTTATCGAGCGATAATTAATGACGGTTAAATTTATCGAAGATGATTAGAAATTCTGTGAAAATGACGTGAACTTGCACCGTTGTCCTTTTTATTTCGAAACAAAGAAGAATGAGAGAGTGATAGACAGAAGAAGAGAAGAGAGTGAGAGAGACATAGATAAAGAGAGAGAGAGAGAGAGAGAGAGAGAGAGAGAGAGAGAGAGAGAGAGAGAGAGGGATAGATAGGATAGAAAGAAAAAGACAGACAGAGAAATGGAGTTCCTTGTCTTGTTAGGTTACGCAAATATAACCTAAACTTTGGAGTTTGAAATGATAAATAAAAAGTAACAGAGTGAATGATTTATTAAAATCTAACGAGTGAAATAAAAATTATTCGTTCTCTCTTTTTTCTTGAATTATCAATTATTTTACAATATGATTTGCGTATTATGTATTTTTTCGCGATAATTAAGAGAAAGTAAATATATATTGTATATGATATATATATATAAGGTAACGCCTAAAGGACGATATGAAATACTTTGAAGAGGATTACGAAAAGTGCCCTTTTACCTACTTCCTGGAGGCTTTCCACTTCTTCATCGTCTTCCACAGTTTGTTCCCTTTCCATTTATTCTCTCTCTCTCTCTCTCTCTCTCTCTCTCTCTCTCTCTCTCTCTTTGTCTTTGTCTCTATCTCTGTCTCTATCTCTGTCTCTGTCTTTCTTTCTCTCACGCATACTTATACCTAAACTCGTTTCGTTAAAAGTTCATATACTCGAGGATTTCCAGCAGACCACTTCTCTGCTTTTTCTTACTATATCTGTCTCGCTCTTTTGAAAGTTTGAAACGCACACGAAATGTGCGTTCTAATCTCTACGTAAAAAAAGTAAAACAAAAGTTTTGTGTGTGTGTGTATATATATATATATATATATAAAGTAATTAACATATGAAAAGTTTATATATATATGTATATTTCATGTGTGTGTGTGTGTGTGTGTAGTTAACATTATAATTTGTAATATGTAATTAACATTATAATTTAAAAAAAAAACGAACGAACTAACCTCAAAATATAAGTTATTATATCTATACATACTAATCATATATAATTTTTTATATAATATATTTTTTAATATATATATTAAATATATACATTATATATATATATATATATATATATATATAATGTACCTTTGTGTACATTTCTCTGTACACACACAAACACACACACAAAGTATATATATATAAAACTGGAATATTAATATAATAAATTTTATCAGTTAGATTAAAGATCAAAGAAATATATTTAAAAAACAAATTCTCATCTTCAATTCTCTTTTTACTTTTCTCTTTCATTGAAATTTTCTTCATCCTTCTTGAACGCCTTCTCGAAGATTTGCTCTCTTTCTCTCTCTCTCTCTCTCTCTCTCTCTCTCTCTCTCTCTCTCTCTCTCTCTTTCTCTTTCTCTTTCTCTTTCTCTATGTATCTATCTCTATCTCTCTCTATCTCGCTTCCTATATCTATCTATCTATCTCTATCTCTATCTCTCTCTTCACTGCTCTCGAGCGTGAGCTGAATATTCACGTCGTTGAATGGCAGACGACGCGAGTCTATAGAAGCGTTCTCGTCGCGGATTACAGTACAACGCCAAGTAGATATATGTCGTCTATATACATACATACATACATACATACATACATCATACACATGCATACATACATACATACATGCATACGTACGTACCATACATACATACATACATGCATACGTACGTACCATACATACATACATACATACATACATGCATACGTACGTACCATACATACATACATGCATACGTACGTACACATACATACATACATACATACATACATACATACAACATATATATATATATATATACCTATCCACCTATCTATCTATCTCCTTCTCTCTCTCAGTTAGCCACTCGGTCGTTCAAATACGCATTTTCACGTTCCTCGATGTGACCAAAAGAATCATTATGCATGTATGCACATATTCGTACATGTGTGATATGTACGTGATTTATATGTACGTATATGTACATTGAAACGTGTAAATGTATGAGTGTTCCATCGCAGCCGAGCGCAGAAATGTCGAAGCGCCACATTCCAAGGCTTTTTAACGACTGCAACCCTCTTTTCTCGATACTCTCCCATTAATAGTCCCTCACCTTTTTCTCTCTCTCACTCTCTCTCTCTCTCTCTCTTCTTTCTCTCTCTCTCTCTCTCTCTTTCTCTCTCTCTCTCTCTCTCTCTCTCTCTTTCTCTCTCTCTCTCTCTCTCTCGATAACGATGCTCGAAACGGTGGCTTCGAAACAAGCACAAGTTTCGGACTCTCTTTCGAGCGGATCGCAAACGTTCGTTTCGTTTCGTTTCGTTTCGTTTATTCGCATTGGTTGCTAACGGGGGGCACGATATTCGAGTGTTCTTCTATGAATGGGAATATCAATGTGTTGTTTTCTGGTGTGTGTATGTGTATATCACGTGTGTTTATCAAGAAATCGAGATAATTGGATTTTTCATATTTTTCATCGTTTTTGTTTTCGTTTGTTTGTATTTTTTCTTTTCCTTTCAACGTGTGTTGTTTTATTTGTGTGTGTGTGTATGTGTGTGTGTATGATATGTGAAACTTTTGCATGGTGTATAAAAAAATCGACATGATAATTGTATTTATCGTAGTTTTTGCGCTTTGTTCTTTTTTTCTCTTTTTCTTTTTTTGGGGGGGGGGAGATTTTCCCTATCGTCATCATTACGATTAATTAATTTTAATAACTTAAAACATAGATTGTAATGTTCTGTATTAGTGAGGTTAGGTGAAAAAAAATAGTCGGGAGATCTCTACTTTATCGACGTTACGACGAACAAATATGAACGAAACAAAAAGACGGACAGAAAGAAAGAGACAAAAGAAAGAAAGAGACAAAGAGAGGAAAGAAAAACAATATATGACGTATATATATATATAAGTGCATACGTACATTATACGTAGAGAGTATAAAGAGATCTAAAAGACAAACAGAGAGAGAGAGAGAGAGAGAGAGAGAAAGAGATCATCGAATCGAGTATCTTCTCGACGGCATTCGTGCCAATTCTAGAGATATTCTAGTAGAATGTCACGAGGTCGTCTATGTTGTATACTTGTGAGTATATCTATATCTATATATGTACGACTTCACACGTCGCGAAAATAGCACGCAAAAGCATTTTTCGATGCAACGCCGCGTTGAATGCATTGAAGTCCTTCGAGAAAACGAATAAACGAAAGAAAAAAAAATATATATATATATAGGTGCAGAGAAAAGAAAGAGAGAGAATATCTACACCATATTTGAAAATATGGCGACTTTTCATTAGACCTACTAATGCTCGGTGATATTAAAATCTTTTGTCCTTCGAGACGCGCTTTTATTGAAAGTACGAAAAGAAAAAACGAAGAGCATAGAGGAAAAAAAGAATAAGAAAAAAAAAGAAAACAAGGGCAAAAGAAAATAAAAAATTAAAATTTATGTTGAATTTCAGTTGGATTGGTTCGTTAACATTAGAAGACCTAGGCTCGTCAAATCGTTTTGAAAGAAAAGCTTTGGCCGCCATATTGGCACTAGAATACTTGGCCATTGTCTCTGACTCATGTAGTCAAAGTGAAGAAACGATAGTGCCTAGTAAGAGAAAGAGAGAGAGAGAGAGAGGAAAACGTGGTTGGTCGGTAGAGAAAGAGAGAGAAAGAGAGAGAAAGAGAGAGAGAGAGAAGACTGGGATTCTTGGCCCTAAGGGTACTTTTCGGAACAATTGTTCCTTCCATTGTTTCCTGGTAGTCGTACTATCGAGAAAATCGTAAAAAAAAAAAGAAAAGAAAAAAGAACAGAAAGTAGAAGAAAGAAAGAGAAGAGAGAAAGAAAGAAAGAAAGAAAGAGGAAGAAGAAGAGACAGAGACGACACACAGTACAAAGAGCCAGACAGAGAGAGACAATACTCTGTGTAGCGCTTAACTCACCTATGTACATGTTTTTCTCATCTCTTTATATTCCAATGCTGGCGCCACCTACTTCGAAGGAATCTAAAAAGCCTTAAGTCCCATCTTGTCGACAGAATTTTTTCTTCTTCCTTTTCTTTTTTTTTTCTTCCTTTTCTCACCGACGACTACGACGACTACGACGACGAGAAGAAGGATGATGACGTCGAATCGAAACAGGTCGTCCGTGGCTTATCATCGGAAAAGTAGCTATAAAACTCCTTCACCGCTCGTTATCATAGCCCCCGCCATTTTTCTTCTCTGACTTTCGCCATGTTAAGAATCGAAACTGTGTCTACGAAAGGAAAATACACACATACATACACATTCTTGTATTTCTATGTGTTTTAACATCAGAATAAAACAGTGTGTGTGTGTGTGTGTGTTATATATATATGTATATACTTTCCTTAGCTCCACTATTATCATTCTTAGTTATCTAGAAAGCCTTTTCTATTTTTTTCGTCCTTTATAATCTATCAGGCTTTTAACGAGTATTGCCATCGATGCAACAGCTAATTCCATTGGTTCTATATCTATCTATTTATCTAAAAGGAGGAGAAGAAGAAGAAGATGAAGAAGAGAAGACAAGCTTGTCTCAAGAAACTTCTTCAATCTTTTTGCTTAGTAATAATATTGCATGTTCGGAATACAGAAGAGAAGAGAAGAAGCCATGTTTTAATAAAACTCATAACAACCTTGAAGTCTTCGTTCGATCTATATTGGCCCCGCCAATAAGTATATTATCGATTGCAATATTTTATGTCGAAATAAGTAGCAATATGTAAAATGTTTCTTCTTCTTTTTTCTTTTCTTTTTTCTCTCTTTTTTTTCTCTCTCTTTCTTTTTTTTTATTTATTGAAAATTCCGACATTACTTACGGATCAGATCAATACTATACTATTGGTGTGTATGATAATAGAATGTACCATTGGAATTTTCAATTAATAAATTTTATTTTTTCCTATTTAGATGTGTAAAATATTATGTAGAAAATGTTTCATTGAAAATTACAACATCGTTTAAGAGTTGGTTCAATAAATACTTTAGTATTATTAATTTAAATATATAATATATATATACATATATATACACACATGCACATATATATAATAATAATATATTTTTTGTTTAAAATTCTGACATTATTTCGAGCCATCAAATCAATACTATTATATACTACTATTGTTATATAGAATATTGGAATATTCAATAAAAATTATTATTGTTATTTATTTCAGACATAAAATATTGCTATTTATTGGCTGATCGTAATACATATAGATATAGATATGCACATCATATTTTTAATATAAAACATAAATGCAAAATTTTATCAGACATGATAAAATATCGATCGTGAATTAATGCGAGAAAGCTTCTTTTTCTTTTTTGTCAGGTATTTGTACCTTGTCACGTCACGGCTTATTTAGTATACTAATATCGTCGAGCCGACATTTCTAAAGAAACGCTCTTTAATTTTACTCTATGATGTCGAGTAACGTGTTAAAAAAGAAATAAATAAACAAATAAATAAATAAATAAATAAAAGAATAAACGATCGAGTAAATGAGAAAATAAATTAAAATAAATGATAAAAATCGAAGAAAAGAAGAAAAAAAAAGTTTTATACGTCTAGCAAAATAATTATTCTTGAATACATTTTAACTAATATCCATTTACATTTGTGATAATTGCGTACAACATGATTATACAGTGAGATTAGTATATCGAGATATTACGTAAGTTTATCGCCAACAAATCCAATGACGTGATAAAGAATCTTGTGACTTTCTCTCTCTCTCTCTCTCTCTCTCTCTCTCTCTCTCTCTCTCTCTCTCTTTTTACGAATCAAGTTTCCTCTTGCAGTACATAATATGAAATTATTAATTTTATACAAGAGTTAGGCCGAAAATTTATGAATGATTTTATTAAAAATCGATTATATTGTATTCCCAGAGATCTTTTTCAGATTTTTTAAATTAAATCAAATACGTCTCGAAAAAGAGTGATCGATTTTTAATAAAATCACCTAGGAGAACCTTTGACCTTGTTTCATTGTATTTTATTTCTCTTTTTTTTTCCTTCTCCCTGTTATTTCTTTCGTCTTCTGTTTCTTCTTCTTCTTCTTCTTTTTCTTTCTTTCATTCTTTCTTTCTTTTTTGTCGTCGTCGACTACCATTATCTCCATTTTATATAACAGTTTATTATCTTGCCTTGTTTAACTAACATTATGCACGGTTAATGTAATCCTCTCGTTTGCACACTTTTCATTAACTGCTGCTTCTGCTGCGCTATCTACTGCTGTTGCTACTATATCTACTAGGATAAGTTTACAAAGCATTTGTTATTAGATCAAAGCTTTTCCCGCGTAATGTTTATGTTGCTTTTCCTTTCTTTTTTATTTTCTCTTTTTTCTTTTATTCTTTTTTTGTTATTGTTTGTTTTGTATTTTTTTTTTCTGTGTAAATATTTTAACGACGGCGTTTGAAGAAGCCACGAGAAAAGATGCATTTGAAATCACAAATATGAGATTGTATGTACGTATATATGTATGTTGTTTTCCATATCGGTGTATCAGGATATGACTTATACGTATTACTAACTAATAATGTGCGTATATATATATATACACGACATATATATGTTAGTTAGTCACTCTAGCGACATCGAGAAGTATCGTTATTATTATTCGTGACTCGCGGCACGACGATGACAAATATTTGAATTATACTTGCAAAAAGCAATGCCTTGAGCCTTTGCCACGTTTATAGGATGAGCTCTCGCTCTCACATGCCATCGTCATATTCGAGTATCTTGACAGGAACCGATTGAGAATTCGAACGAATAAATATGACGATGGATAAATAGATAGATAGCATTTATATATGTATATATGTATGTATGTATGTATGTATGTTTGTTGAAATTTATCTACAATATTCCAGCTTTAAAATTTACTGAAACTGAATTCTATACGATACGAATTGAATATAATATTTTTCTTGTCATACTTTCGTTTCTCTATTTGGTCTATCAAAGAGTAATGTCAGTTCGATGTATTATCATGGCTGCCGTTTCGTTCAATCGATATTTTTAAACGTTAGGTCAATGTTTTAAATAAATATGATTCAGTATTTATACAATAAAATGTAATATTACGGCTTAAAAATATAACAACCATTGAAACTTCATTATTTATACTCGTCAAAATATTCGTATCTATTGATCTTCTGTTTAATTATAATAATAATTATAAATTGATAAAAAAAAAAATAGAAGCATATATAATTGTTGTTTGTAGATCATATTTTAAATGTCTTTTATTTTATTTCTATTTTCTTTTCTTTTCTTTCTTTTTTTTTTCGTTTTTAATTTTTTTTTTTTCTTAAATAAATTATTTTCAAATAATATAGGAAAAGAAATAGGAAAGAAATATTTCTTAGACAAAACAATTCTACAGAAAGACAATACAACAATATTTTATCTCTCTTTCGTAGTATTTGAATTTCCTCAATACTTTACATAAATGTGTACATTTATATAGCCGCCATCTTGTATGATTCGTACCTTATCTCCTCGACGTCATTTTATATTATTTGCGTCCATCAAACTTTTCCTACAACTTTATATTCCCCGTTTCTCTCTTTCTCTCTCTTTCACTCTCTCTCTCTTTCTCTTTCTATGTCAAACGCACTTCTATTCGAATTTTCGTTTGTATTCGATCGTCGCGGCAGAGAGAGAGAGAGAGAGAGAGAGAGAGAGAGAGAGGAGTTGGGAGAGGATGTATTTGTTTACTCGTTCCACCGTTCGCATTAAATTTTTTTCGTTTCTTATATAGAAACACTATGTATAACAAAAAAAAAGTAGAGTAGAATGTTTGCTCTTAAAGCGAGAGAAAAGAGACAGACGAATTACGTATAACATACGTACACACACACACAAACACATACGTAATGCACTCCGTCCAAAATATATACATATACATATACATACATACGTACATACATCTTTTTTTTTTCTCACGCATCGACGAGTCGAACGCAACTTTCCGTTTGCGGGGCCGGATGCGGATCTTGCAGTACAAAAGCAACTCGATTGTAAAAAGAGAGAGAGAGAGAGAGAAAGAGAAAGAGAGAGAGAGAGAGAGAGAGAGAGAGAGAGAGAGAGAGAGAGAGAGAGAGAGAGAGAGAACATAAGAGGAGGAAGGGAGTACATATACGTGTGCAAACACACAGGTATATATATATATATTCACCAACACGTATATAATATACAAACCATACACTAATACACGTACGTATATACCATACAAATACCCATACCCATACGCATGTCCATGTCCATACATACCCATACTCATGTCCATGTCCATGTCCATGTCCATGCCCATGTCCATGTCCATGTTCATGCTTCCGTGCCTCCTCTATGAACGTACATATACACTTGACACATACGTATAAACAGGAGAGACCAACATCGTTCTCTTCCAAATATACGCGCCGATGACGAAGACGCGACCATGCTTTTATTGTTCTCCTTGTCGTATCCTGTGCTCGCCTGTGCTGGTACTGTCCGGTTAACGAGCTTCATCGAGGACAAGAACGAAAGAGAGGAGGTCGGTCTTCCGGCCCAACTCATCTTTTTCTGGTCGTCTTTCCCCTCTCTTCTTAACCCCGCTACCATCCGTCAAACTCTCTTTCTCTTTCTGTATCTGTCTCTCTCTATCTGTTTGTCTGTTTGTTTGTTTGTTTGTCTCTGTCTCTTTCAATTCTCATCGTCGAAAAGAAATTCAGAGGCAAAAATGCAAATTACCGTAGACTACGAGTAAAGAATAGGAGTCCGCCTGTGAATATCGGGAATAGGTAGAGAAGGAACAAGAAGAAAACTTGAAAGAAAAAGGAAGGATGGTGATGGTGATGGCGATGGTGGGAGTGGTGGTTGTAATTGTAGTGGGTTCGGAAGAGAGAGGACGGGAGAGATGCATTTAAAAAGTCGCGTCGAAATAGGCTGCTGCGGAAATGCCGGCCGTGCGACATTATTTCTTCGGTATTAACGAATCGTCTAGATTGCAATTTAATTTTTCTCTTTCTTCCTTTCTTTCTTTTTACCTTTTTTTCATACATCGTCGCCATTTTTTGTTCGTTCGTCGTCGACATCTTGTTTTTTTCTTTCATTCTAGGTTATTAGTATCTCTTTTCTTTTTTATGAAATTTTTCTCTTCCAATTTCTCTCTCTTTCTTTTTCCGATGGCTTTTCGGTATAAATTACGAAGGATGTTATTTAATACGAAAGAAAAAATTTCATCGTTACCGATCGATGGAGATGAAATAAATAAAATATTATATCACGATATCGTCATCGCTTACCTACGGAATAGAAACGTAGAACGAACCCCTTCGTACGTCTTCCTTGCTAATTAGTGTTCGGACTTAATCGCGAGTTACGCCCGTATATAACCCGACCGAGTTTTAATACCTGCAACTAATTAAGGGTAAATACACGTACACATACCTACACACAAGGGAAAGGCAATCGAGAGAAGATTTAGCGTCAGGAATATTTCGTTCCTTTTGGGTTGTGCCGCCAGTGGTGATGCTGCTGATGGTGGTAGTAGTGGTGGTGATGGTGGTGGTGATGGTGAGGGATAGAGAATAGGAGGGAAAGCAGGAGAAAGGGTCGTGCATCGTGCAACGCAAGTCCCTACGTTTGTGGTGGCTATTACTGCTGTTCCCTGTTGCGCCGTTGCGGTTGTTATTACAATTGCTGTTGCAGTTGCTGTTGCTGTTGCTGTTACATATTATCGCTCTTTGTTGCTTAAGTTGCGTTACGATTTATCAAAGCGATACGACGAATCGTCATAATCCACCCCTTTGGTCGTCGACCAGACACCAATACAACATCAGATATAAAATATCAAGTGGTCGGTCTCTTCCCCTTCTCTCTCTCTCTCTCTCTGTATTTCTATCCCTCTGTATTCCCCCTCTCTCCCTCTTTCTGTTTCTCTTTCTCTCTTTTTTTTTTTTTATACTCATGAGTATTACGCAAACGCGAGTATCGTTTTCAAGCGAAGCAGCCCTCTTTTTTTTTCAACGAGAGAAAGAGAGAGAGAAAAAGAGACTCTACCTTCGAATCGTAAGCATTATCGCCCCCTTCGATCGGTGTTATGCTCGTAGGGCCACACCTTCCGTAGACATATTCACGATTTAACGACCAAGCTCTGGCAACGGTGGTGGCAGCAGTAGCAGTACTAGGTAGCAGGAACGGGGAGAGGGGTGTTTTACCCTACACAATGTCTGACTTCCGTTTTATTTTGCATTTTAGAGATATTGTTCAACGAGTAACGTTCTATCTATTACGTCTTCTACAATACGTTTTTGTTGTTTTTATTATATCATTGTTACTATTGTTTATTGCTGTTGTCTATTGCTGAGAAATTATACAACTGAATGAAGTGAATTTTCTAATTAGTGAGTTTGCAGATTTTTATAATCTTTTATCGTCCGAATAAAGAGAAAGCATGGGACAGGAAAAAGTTTAGAAAATTAGGATTTATAACAATGTAGATAAATTATTTATATATCTTTTTTTTTTCTTAATGAAAAGTTTTAAGAAAAAGTTTTAGGAAGAACGCGATTGAATTTTCACCGTTTAAAAATTTTCTCTTCCCATTTCTTTTCTTTTTCTTTTTTTTCTTTGTTCGCTTTGAAAAATAAGAAAAAAGATATACACGAAAGAGAATCAGGATTTATCATATAGCAGATACTGCATATGTACGTATGTATATATATATATATATATATATATATATATATATAATCATACATACATATATATGTTGGAATTCTCTTCAGGGAATTTATTTTTTTTCCTTTCTTTCTTTCTTTTTTTTTTAGGATAACTTTTCTTTCAAAACATGAACTAAAACTCTTCATTCTTTATTTTTTTATCTTTTTGAAAAATAAAAGCTAACTATCCCCCATTGTTTCCATAAGATTAAACGAAATAATAACGAACATAACCTCATCCGTATGTACCTGACTATACGTAAATACGTAAGTACATATCCGTACGTATGTATAATGATAACGAAGTATTACAATAACGAACATAACCTCATTTTTCTTACGAACGATTATAACAAAATCATATTTGCCTGTATATGAAAGTTTGTTTTCCTTGAAAGTATTCCTTGTAATCATACATAGTGATCGTGTAAAAATATTTCTTGAATTATTTATACTGTTTCAATGATATGCCTTCCCTTTTTTTTTTCTTTTCTTTTATTTTTCTTCTTTTTTTTTGAAGCCATCTGCTCGTTTTCTCGCAAAGTCATTCTCTCTCATCTACACCCTTAATCGTTTTGAATTTATCGACCGTGTTGTATTCTCAATACTTGAAACGTTCATGGAAACGAACGTTAAAACACATAAGGGGAAGAAAGCGAGAGAGAGAGAAGGGGAAAGGGGGGAAAGAAGAACACCATGTTTTTCCATGCTCTTCATTATGATAGTCGAGGGTGTCTCTTCCATTATGAGAGATATCCACGTGTCGTAGAATACACACAAAATATGTGTGTGTGTATTCGCTGTATATTTACATGCACGTGTGCGTGCGTATAAGTGTATTTATATATGTGTATTTCTCGTTGTAACCGCTTCGTTCAATGTTCGATTGAGCTCTCTCTCTCTCTCTCTCTCTCTCTCTCTCTCTCTCTCTCTCTCTCTCTCTCTCTCTTTGTTTCTCTGTCTCTCTCTTCCCCTTTATTCCACTTGTCCAGCTATGATAAATATTTTATGGTCGTATGTTCGTACGATTTTCCACGATATACTTCTGATCGGCGTAATATCGCAAATGGGCGCGTCGTTTATACGGGCGGACATCGATTTTTCGCGGGTCTGCCATTACGCTAGAAAACTCCGAGGTATGTGTGTATGTGCGTGAGTGCGTTTATCCAGAAAAATGTCGTTCGATCCATGTTAGTTGTTTCACTTTCATTGTACAAGTTATACATATGTAAATACCTGTGTGTATGTATGTATGTATGTATGTATGTATGTATGTATGTATGTCGGATATAAAATATTTTTTTATTCTCTTTATTTTTTGTTTTTTTAATTAATCCCGATAAATTTTTTTTTATGTCCATACGAATGTTATATATCGTTTAAAAGAATGATAGTATATATATTGTTTATATTAGTATAATTATATTGTATCAAGTATATATTATAATTATTATATCAATTTAGTATATATATAAATTATATTATACTAAATTATATTGCAATAGTATTAATATATTATTAATATACTCTATACCAATTCGAATAAATCCTAGTTATATACGCATATATTAATAACTATATTATAATATATTATTATATTTATATTATATTATATTATATTATATTATATATGTATATACATACATATCATAATATATTAAATACACTTTCATGCTAGTGTAATTTATCAATTTCTTTTTAGAGATCTAATCGATCAGATATATAATACAAGTATCATGATATGTGACGTAAGAGGATTAAGTAGAATTATCTATCTATCTATCTATCTATCTATCTATCTATCTATCTATCTATCTACCTATCTATCGATTCCGTCTTTATCCATAGGCTTCTCCAGCTTTTAAGAGGATTTTTCTCATTGAATTTTCGAACATTATGTTATATATTGGAAGAAAAGAAAATGGCTGGTTTATTATCGAACTATATTTTTTTTTGCAAACAATATATATATATATTATTTTAATATTTATCTAAGAAAATTTTAATTTAGCGTGTCTCGTCTACCTCGTTTAGTTTCGTCTAGTTTTCTCTATAAATAGCTTTTTGATCGGAAATTATCGAATTATCCTTTATATCCCCCAATCGAGGAATAAATAACCGTATTAATCGAAGTATAGTAAAAGTACTCATTTGCACTTGACAACGCCACCTTTCCTAGACAGTGTTTTGCATAATACCGTAAAATTTCATTAGAGTACCCTCCTCTTTCAGTCGACGACCCTTTTATTTCCGAGAAAACTTTGTATTCTGATATGTAACTATATATAATACGTATGAATACCTAATCGAAGTATTTGTCTTTAATCGCATACATTATGTATTTATTATACATATTATCGTCGTAGGTGGTATATATTATTCATAGTGTGTATTAACATATTACATATACTATATAATTGTTTATAAACAATAATTTATATAGTATACATAACAATGTATACTATTATACTGTTATCGTTATATACTATCAAATATTATAGTAATCAAATATACTATATAATAATATAATACTATTATATATGGTTTATTATATTGTATAATATTATATATTATTATATATGTAATGTGATACTTATGATATAAATATAATGATGTATTACATAATAGTGTATATTTTAGTATAGTTCACAATAATACACTGTATAATATATTATATAAATAATATAATACTTACAGTATATAAAATAAATTTTAGGTATATATATATATATAATGTATTTTACAGATAATATATAAATTATTTTGTATCAATATACCAATGATAATACACAAGACAGACTAATCCTAAATGGATAGGATAAAGAAATCAAATTTCTCCATTAATGTATTACACATACACGCGTGCACATACACACGTGCATACGATATGACCTTAAGATTTCACTCACGTTTCTATGAATTCATGTTCCGGCATGATAGGAACATTTGTCACCGTTTGTCGTACGTAATCGGTTGTGGATCACGTTTCCAACATATCCTTTGCGTAAAATAAACCTTGTTTCATATGTGTACGTGTGCATATGTGTGCACGTGCAATGCGTGTCGCGTCATGTATTGTGTCGTCATTAAAATGTATATATATATATATATATATGTATTATATATGTATTATCTATATATTATATTATATATCTATATATATATAATACTACAAACACATACATATACCCACATATACATCAGAGGAGTACGACAGCTAAGCAAATACTTTTAGGACTATACAAAGAAAGAAGTTAGCTTTGTCCCATTCGCGGAAAAAAGTCTGTTCAAGGTCGCCGTTGTCAAAGCAACACCACTGGTGAAACGGATCAATGGGAGACCGTAAATTGCACGTTCCTCTGATGTTGTTTGTCGTTTTTTCAAAGAATTCTAATTTTCCTGTTTAGTCAGTCGCGTTATTTCCAAACGTTCGAACAATTATATTCTTTTCTTTCTTTCTTTTTAATTTTTGTCGTATAAAATTTTCATATTACTTTTATTACGTTTCACGTTATGCTAATTTTAATTACATCTTATGTATTTACGAGATTGGCCAATAGTCTCTAGGTGATGGGCTCAAAATTTTCCTAGGTGATTTTAAGTATCATTTATTCCTCTTCTAAAGTTTTTAGGTTAGTTTTTATTTTGGTTTGTTTTTTTTTTCGAATTATAAAACCATAAGCTCTCAATTCGCGAAATTGTAAGCATAACTAGAAACGTAAAAAGTTTCGTGAAAGAATTCATTGTTTCGAAATCACTTAAGGTTTTTAATCCCGCTTCTGAGGACTTTTGATTTAGGCATTATGGAGTCTAAACCAGTCCATGGATTTTTTTTTATCTATAGGGACTTTCTATGGATTTGAAGGACTTTGATATAAGAAGACTTCGAACGAGAGAAGGAACTTTAGACAAATCTTTTTTTTTCTTTTTTTTTTTTTTTTTTAATACTAAGCATTTCCTCAGGGACTTTCATGAATTTAGGCATTTTCGTGGATTTAGGGACTTTTAGAATTAAACACTTCTTCAATCTAGGGATTTTTTATCTACCATGCAATTATTTTTTAATCTACGATGTTATTACGTTGTGTATGTAATTCTTTTTAAATGAACAATTTTTTGCAATTTACATTATATTATTATTATATGTTATAGTAATATATAATACATTATAGTAATATGATTATAGCAATACATTAGGAACAATTGCATCTAATATTCTTTCTTTCTTCGTTTTTTTAAATAAAGTTATTAAATGAAAAAAAGAAGACAATGAGATATATCGTGCGAATCAGTAAATTTTTTTACGTTCAAGCACGTTCGTCGTAAAGAATTTCCGCCGTTCACCGAGTCAAGTGGGGTGGGAAAGAAAGTCTTCAGTGGTAACGTTAATTACACCGGATATCCTTTGTTTAAAGATTAATTAGGATTTTTCTTTCTTTTTCTTTCTTTATTTGTCTCTTTCTCTCTTTCTCTTTCTCTCTTTCTCTCCTCATACATATTTTTTTGTCGTCATTTTTCGAGAAATCAAAAAAAGATCTAATTAAATCAAATTTTATAACAAACACACACATATGCGAACATATCTCTCAGAAATAATCAATAACACACGTAATCTCAATCAGAATCGTAAAAAGAAAATAATCAAATATGGTAAAGAACGATTACCGATCGGAAAGTAAGATCTCTTCTTACCGACTGAATGTTTGTTATGCGATAATTTTATTTTATTTTTTTTTTTTATTAATTCTCAATAAATCAATTTTTTTCAATATTCGATAAAGAAATATTTCAGACGAAAGTACATCAATACATATACACTTAAATACATAATGTATTTAACGTATTTAAGTATGCTATATGTATTTAAGAGGGTTAATACCGAATACAATGACGAAAATAAAAACGAGGGTGAGAGAAGAAAATGAATCATCATTGGTATTCAACTTTTATCGTAACGATAAAAGGAGAAACAGAGTGTTATTCCGGCGTTATTTCGAAATCTCGTAGAAATGAGAGAGACGTGCGCGCGCAGTATAAACACATACGCATACATACATAGAGATACATAGAAAACGATTGTGATATAGAATTCGTGGTATTTCCGCCCGCGTCGGCCTTACTCGATGAGAGAAATATTATTATTGTTCGAGAAAATTATGAGAACCTTGTCGCTGTTACGGATGAGAGTAATAATAAAGTAATGTAATCGTTGTAAAAGATTACAGTAGTTAAGAATTATATTTTGTTGCTATTTAGGCTAACATGACCGTCTACTATTTACACACACACTATACATATATATGTAGCACTATTTATATATATACTGTTGTTTATATATATATAATATATATACTGCTATTTATATTTATATATATTGTTTGTATATATATACATATATAAATATATATAAATATATATACAGCTATTTATATACATAATATATATAGATATATATAGATATTTCTATTTATATATATAATATATATACTATTATTTATATTTATATATATATTGTGTGTATATATATATATACATATATACATATGCATATATACATCATCGTCCTTGTCAGAAATGCATTGTGATGCAAAGAAAGGAAGGACGATTGTAGGCTGAGAATGATGTTGGTATAATAATGGTGATGGTTATACTCAACTCGGACCTAGGTTACATTCGAATGCTGATCTAACTCGTTTATTGAGAGAGACAGGAAGAGAGAGAGAGAGAGAAGGAGAGAGAGAGAGAGAGAGAGAGAGAGAGAGAGAGAAAGAGAGAGGGAAATGACTTTGAGCGACGAGAGAAATATGGAAATGAACGGACAAGAGGGACAATATTATCTTCCGTTTTTATTTCCGACAAAAACACGAATCTAGTTTCGGTAATTTCCAACGTTCGATCGATATTCCATATCTATTAATTAATCTACGCAAATTACATATTCTATCATCGTATGGCTAAATACGAGTAACTGTTATGGATAATAATAGATAGTTACTTTCGGAATGATTACTATTTCTAAATGATTGTTTCTCTAGTTACATTTATTGTTCGTTATTAATACGAATAATTGAGACGTTATATCATACATTTCGAAACGTTATTACGTTTTTAATAAATTTTCATAATAATGAAATTAGTTTGATATTGAAATTAGTTTGTAGATAGTTTGAAAATTTCTTATTTATTTTTTTTTTTTTTTTTTTTTTTTTTTTTAAAATATAAGAAAAAGAACGTATATATGATGTATATTTTTTTATTAATATTTAAAAGTATTTTGGAAAGAAAATATTATTTAAATACGCTCCTCGGTCGTTCGACGCTTTCGCGATAACTTTTTTTTTTTCTTCTGTTTCTCACTCTTAAATTCATTTGTGAGAAACATCGCGTGCACGCGATTACTTTAAAACGCTACGATAATTATAAATTAAACACGTTATACGTATATATATATATCGATAATTTACATAATTAAATATATATATATACACAAACACACATACACGAATTTCTTATCTCTTTTTATGCTTCTCAAATTACCGATTTAAACGAAATTAACTTTGACTTTCTCCATAATATATATCAGCCTAACAGCCGGCAACCAGCGATACAGGTTTTATACTCCACAGAAACTAACAAAATTCATAATATAATTTATAACATTTTTCAAAATAATAATAAATAATCTCACATGACAAGATTCGTTGAATTCGTCCGAACAAGGTGCGATCGAACCTCAAAAAAAAAGAAAAAAAAAAAGAAAAAAAAATCCATTCAAAGCAAAAAATGAATTCGTTCCCAAAAATTGAAATTTTCGCTGCCATGCGACCTGCAAAAAAAAAGGAAGAAAAAAAAAACAGAAAAAAAATGACACGATATGCCGTACACTCGTCGTGCAAAACAACAAATCTGTTAAAAAAAAAGTTTTTTTTTTTTGCGGGTTCTTCAGTCCCTCAAGGGGATATTGAAATTTTGTCGAGATAAACGAGACGCCCCGTATATACATATGTATAAAAATACCCACAGACACACACAGAGACAGACATAATATATGATATGAATGTTTTCTTCTTCGATGTGAAGTATCGTATGATCTCATCGTACGATCTTTATTTTCCAGCAATTGAAAGATGAACTTGGTGAGGTCGTGGCAGAGATGGAGGCGATGGAGGGCGGAGGCCTCGTCGCGAATGAAACGAAACCGACGAACAAGGCAAAGCAGACGTCGATCGGACGGAAGAAGTTCAACATGGACCCGAAGAAGGGCATTGAGTACCTGATCGAGCACAACCTGTTGGCACCAACGCCAGAGGATGTTGCACAGTTCCTTTACAAGGGGGAGGGCCTTAACAAGACAGCGATTGGCGATTATCTTGGAGAACGTCACGATTTTAACGAGCGCGTATTACGTGCCTTCGTCGAACTCCATGATTTTACCGATCTTATATTGGTACAGGCACTGAGACAATTCTTATGGTCCTTTCGTTTGCCTGGCGAAGCACAGAAAATAGATCGGATGATGGAGTGTTTCGCACAGAGATACTGTCAGCTAAATCCAAATATATTTACCAACACCGACACCTGTTACGTTCTCAGTTTCGCCATTATAATGCTTAACACGTCCCTACATAATCCAAGCGTCAAGGACAAGCCCAGCGTAGAACAGTTTATATCTATGAATCGTGGAATCAACAATGGCGGCGACCTTCCACGAGAATTACTCGTGGTAAGTTTTATTTACCGTTTTATTAGATCTTAGAATAGAATTGCGACGCGATCGAGTTCTTATTTATATTTCTTTTCTTTTCTTTTCTTTTCTTTTCTTTGCATTTTTTTGTTTTATTTATACTTTCCCTTTATCTCTCATCTTTTCCTTTTCTCTCTTTTTTTTTTCTTCTACGGTGGCACGATAGTTACCTATCGCAATTCTGAAAAAAGAAAAAAGAAAAAAAAGAAATCGAACGTATTTTCAAACCTCAGGAAATTTTCGATCGCGGAAGTGAATCTGTAAAAGAAAGAGGAAGAACATTCTGTGGGGATGAAATTAAAAGTACATTTTTTTCTTCTCTTTTTTTACCGACTTTTATACGATTTTATTTCTTAAAAAAAAGAAAAAGAAAAAAGAAAAGAAAAAAAAAATCTGGACCGAAACCTCCTCTTAATTCGACTTTGTCGATAAATTTAAATAATAGACTTTTTTTTAGCTAGTGAACTTGAATGATTTTTACAAAAAAAAAAAAAAAATCGATCGTATAATTTTTGCTTGGAGTATCGTTCGTTCGATTATTATTTATCGCGTTAACGGAACGAAAGAGGTAATGACATTTCAACATGTAAAAACCATTGAGATAATTTATTTTCGTCGAAAGATAAGATCTTTTTACTGACACATGGCACAGAGTTTTCTCGGTACACTTGACTTTCCTCTTCTTACACCGCCCTTCTCCTCTTTTTGAAGGGAAGAAACCTTTGGGAAAGGATCGAGCGAATTATGCAATATACTGCCTCTTGGTGACGACCACTCGTCGTCATACAAGTGGATGGGTAAAAAAGAGGGGGGTGGGAGTGATCTTCCTGGAAACGAAGGCTCAATCGCATACATATGTATATATCATCTATCATCTCGTTAACCTGACCTCTCTCTTTCTCTCTCTCTCTCTCTCTTTCTCTCTCTTTCTCTTTCTCTCTCTTGTCCCAATTTAAACTGTCTGTCTTTCTTTTAGGACGTAGTCGCGTTAAAAACGTTTTATTTTTCTTTCTTTTTTTTTTCACTTCATGAAAATCATTTATACGTATATACGACGAAAAGAAGCCCTGATGTCTATATCAAGCCTAATGAAATTGATAGATACCATAGAAAAGTTTTCCTCGTCGTAGTTCCAATCTAATAACATTTGAAAGCTGTTTATCGTATTACCGCTTATTACTTATCTAAGAGCTTCGTTATAAAAAGGGATAGGAATGAAAATAAAAATGAAAATAAAGATAAAAGAAAGAAAAAAAGAGAAAGAAACAAATTTGGAGATATTCTCTCGACCTCTTCCGGTCGTAAAAAGTATGACTTCCCTCAAAGCAAATAAGTAGTAGTTGTAGTAATAGTAGTAGTAGTATAGCAGAAGTGGTATTGCACTATGGTTATCTTTTATCTAAAAGCCATCGAATTTTTTTGACTTCTTGAACGAGAGATATTTTTATATTCGAAACAAAAAATAAATGCTTGCTCGGTAATAACTAAATAAATAAATAAATAAATAAATAAATAAATAAATAAAAAAAAGAAGAAATCCAAGTTAAAATAATTACCGACATAATACGATTTTTTTTTTTTTTCATTCATATTAGTTTCGTGAAACTTGGATAGATGGTGCTGATTTTTCTTTCTTTTTTGTTACCGACGAATTTGAAATGATTTAACTTTGTAAAACTTCCTAAGGGGAAAAAAAAATAAATAAAATAATAATAAAAAAGAAATTCTTTTTTAAATTAAAAAAATTGAGAAAGGAGAAAAAAGGAAGAAGCAAACAAGAAAGATCAAATTATGATCCGTATTCTATCCGTTAGTAAAATTTTAACATTCCTTGTTCGTGAATCGTCAGGCGTTTCTTTTATGTAGTAAATGTACGGTCTATTGGCTTTTGCAACGAGATATATAAAGCAATTGACAAGCTTATGCAAGTATCTCCTCGATGGAATGAACGAACGTCCGTTCGTATACTACTAGATTTGATGGTAGTAGTGTGGTGGTTGGACGCCATGATAGCTAAAGGGGTATAAGGGGTCAGGAGAAATCTCGCTATTCCGTTGGAATGATTCTTTAATGACAGATTTATGAGAGTATAGTAATAGCATACCAAGAGAGAGAGAGAGAGCGCCACGTTGTTATAACACGAGAATCGTTTTGATCGCCATTTAAACGACGACGTTATTATGATCGTTATTATACATATAACCTTAGCGAATTCTCAGGCGCCATTGATGAAATTGATCTTTTATCTATGTATTTATTATAATGTTTTCATTTCTTTTTGTTTTTATTTATTTAAAAAAATTTTTCTTTTTTTTCTTTCTTTTAAAAATACCGATCGATTTAAACGTAACGTTTTATTATTTATTAAAGCCAAAGAACTTCTTTAAGAAAATTCTTTTTTCAATTCTTTTTTCTTTTTTTATTGATTTGATATAAAGAACTTGATCGATGAATTTATTTGTTAAAAAAAAAAAAATCCTACTCGCGAACATGCGATAAATATATATGTAATAAATGAATTCATTTTCTTCACAGAGTCTTTACGAAAGTATAAAAACGGAACCATTTAAAATCCCGGAAGACGATGGCAACGATTTGATGCACACCTTCTTTAACCCCGATAAGGAAGGCTGGCTTTGGAAGCAAGGTAATTTCCTGTCGACGTGTCTCGTCAACCCGACCACCTATCTCCTTCTCATAGTCTATCCTTCCAACAACACTTTTTCGTCCCTTTCGACTTAGCGTCACTTCTAATAATCACGTCCGATCTCTTCTTCGAAATACGTGCATCCCCTGTAAGAAAAGTTATACCGAGAAACTATTAATCTTCAAACAAGATGGAGAAAAGAAATTAAAGATTATAACAAGTATTTGAAATTAACGAGCGGTGATTTTTTTTTCTTTTCTTTTTTTCTTTTTTTTTTTTTTTTACTTAACGTTTCTAATTTTTTCTTTCTTCTTTTTTTTTATATCACGTATAAAAAGTATTATACGAAGGAACATCGATTATCGCATGAAGACTCGATTTGATGAACTTTCCATTGGATATCAAATATGATTCTAATCTTCAATTTCGTTTTTGTAGTATCAATGCTCACACGAGCTGATGATTATGAAAATTTCAATGTTTTAATTTCTAGATTACATAGAAGAGTTATTTTTCAAGAATAAATATACTTTTCTTTTTGTTTCTCATTATAAAAGAAATTAAGTTTTGAACAATTCAAATTCAAATTTCAAAATATCTTGGAAGAGAAAATATATTACTTAGATGACTTTTCATAATCATTGGTGTTCTTATTATGTGTGCTTATTGAGCTGTAAAAGTCATATGATTTTTGCTTTTTTTTTTTTTTTTTATACTTTTCATCATGATAATCGTGTGATTATAAAAAGAAGAGAAAAGACGTGTGAATCAGAAATGTACGTAGTATAGTGGTTTAGTTGGTCATCCTATTTAAAGCGCTTTTAATGCTTGAAAAGAGAGGCCTGTTCTTATATTATTATCGCTTTGTCCCTCTGCTGCCCTGACGGAGACAGCAGGTAAATAATGCATTCGATTGACACAATTGATTCGTATAACTTTAAATGTATTCGATGATTGTTTCAGGTGGACGTTACAAAAGCTGGAAAAGACGGTGGTTTATTCTCAACGACAATTGCCTATATTATTTCGAATATACGACGGACAAGGAACCACGTGGTATTATTCCGTTAGAAAACATACAAGTTAGAGAAGTACAAGACCGACATAAGCCGCATTGCTTTGAACTTTATGCGGCTGGATCAGAATTTATCAAAGCGTGTAAAACTGATAGCGAAGGAAAAGTCGTTGAAGGTACATAACCTCTGTTCTTAACTGAAATATTTTTTATTTAATTAAAGA
>NC_066588.1:4125000-4195000 GCF_905475345.1 Vespula vulgaris
TGTCCAATTTATAGTATTACGTATTAAATATGTATTATATAATTTTATCTAGGGATTACTTATCTGGAAATATTTTAAGTTAGCATCACTGCTATTGAATACTACTAACCTCCGTTTCACGAGATTTTACAATTGTTGTAAAAACTCTATACGAAAATAGAGAGTATCATTAATATTAAAAATGATATTCTCTTTGCGTGTAGTAGCTAGTAAAAGCGTTTATCAATTTCGTCGGTTTCACAAATGGTAAGAATATATTCTTTTGGGTTTTTTTTTAAAGATTTTATTCGCTACACAAGTTAACCTCACTTTAACCTTCCTTTGTGAAATTTATTAATATATTATATATCGTTTTGCAGCATCGTCGTTTGTCAGACAGATCCGGCTCCAGCTGCAACGTCAAGACCGATAGAACCTTTAACTATTCCAGTCCCAGAAGGTGCAGATAAACCCGTTAATCCAAAAGTGGACAAAATAGCTAACGATATAACAAGTCTTAATCTTATTGAGGTAATGCAGCTAAGCGATTTACTAAAGAAGCGATTAAACTTGCCCGATGCTCCGGTCATACCTGCAGGAGGTTTTGTAGCTGCAACGAAATCTCAATTGGTACGTAAATCTTTTTTTAAATATCGTTGATCAATAAATTCATTTTATTACACTTATATCAATTTTTATTTGCAGGAGGAAATAGAAGAGGCTCCGAAACAAGTAAAATCTTCGTTTACCGTCAAATTAATAAAATTCGAAGAAAAGCAGAAGATAGCTCTCATTAAGGAGATAAAGAATTTGTTACCTAACACGAATCTTGTACAGGTATTGTATATCACTATTCAAACATTTAATATTTTCTTATTTAGATAATTTTATTTAACCTTTGAATTTTTTAGGCTAAGAAATTTATTGAAAGCGTACCTGCGGTTGTGATGACAGATATTTCACAAGAAGAGGCAAATAAACTTAAGGAATCTATTGTAAAAGTAGGTGGAGAGGTAGAAATTTTGTAACTTGTTACTCTACGTTATAATCGAACTGTATGTATTTTTTACAAATAAATTGTACAAATCATCGAAAATTCACGTAGGTTGTTACGTAGTTTATAACATAAGACATTCTTAATTTCTGTATATTTTATAATGTGTTTAGGTTACTTTTACGATTGTATAATGATTTGGAAATTAAATTTTGAACGAGTATGAACTATAATTATCGCTGAGATCGTTGGTTTCGTGATCCTGGATATTTTCTTTTGATGATCAAACATTTTTGGTGATCCTGGATTTTTCTTTGATGGTTGAATTCTCGTTGGAAGTTTATAAACAGAGGCGCTGTTAACAATCATTAACGAATTAGAGAAATTAACAACAGCGCCGTTCTGGTGTACGTACGCAATATTACTTCTAAACTCGAATAGGAGACCGCAGTTTGTTGTGGTTCGTTGTGTCGTTTGTTTCTTTGTTGTTCGCATAGAATCTTGAAACTCAAAATGCCGAAGAAACAGAAAAGTCACAATGCCTTTTATTATTTTATGCTAGAATGGAAAAAGCGTAATGAAAAGAATGGTTATTTTTATGCAAATTTAATGGAAGTTCAACATGATCCCGAATGTAGTGCAGCGTGGAAGGTAAAATTTAAAAATGTTTGGAATGTATATGTTTGTCCTTTACGTAATTTTTTTTTGTTGACATTCATTGTTATGCCTTATTTGATATTGAGAAGGGTAAATTATAGATAAACGCAATAGAACTACTCGTCGACTAATTTTTTGAAAACGAAAATTATTTCTTCGTTACAGAATTTATCTCCTTATGAAAAACAAGTTTATATCGATTTAGCAGTTGAAAAAAAACTTAGACAGACTTATAAGGATAAAAGAACTAATACCGGCGAATCAATAATTCTTGTTAAAGAAAAAGAACGCGAGTTAACAGAATTTAGGATACAAATGCGAAAATATGTAACAGATATTGTTAATGAAGGTCTAACGAATAATAGTATGTACATTATTTAATAGCGTGCGTATGTCGATAAAAGAGATAAATATCATAGAAAAATATAAAATACTATATATATTTTTACAGAATTGAGCGAATATAAATTTTACTTTTTACACTTTAATTGGTTATATATTACCCAAGATAAAAAAATATATGCACCTGTTGAATATGCTGTTGGAGTATTTTCATTACAAAATGGTATTGAAAAATTTCATCATAGACTTATCAATATAAAACCTGATTTGGGATATACTTGGGAATCTATAGAAACTAGTCGAAATAGTCATAAAATTCCTCCTGAATTTCCTGAAGGTGAAAAAGATTTTTATAATTTGTACATGGATTTAATAGAGTTTTTGGAGCCTGATATAATTGGTGATCAATATCCACCATTTTTTGTGACGAATAATATAAGTAAAGGCGTACCATCATTTCTTAATCAGTTAACTGAAGCTGCAGGTAAATTGATTTCAATATACATAGTTTTAAATTACCAAGCGTCTTGTTTTTCTATAAATGATTTATTGTTGTAGATTGCGAAAATACATTTACTGTATATTCGATTGAATTTTTATATACTACATTGCGTAATGCTACGCTTAGTAAAAAATGTAATCCGGAGGATTTCGTTCCTATTCCAGAAGCTATAGGTGAACAAGAATTTATGACAGACAAATATTCGTTTGAAAGAAATATTGAATGTGATGTAAGTATCTGAAATATGTAACAAAGAATTTTACGTGTAAGTACTATTTTGAAGCGTCAAATACATTTTTAATTTCATGCCATTTCTTTGCTATTTTTTCAGTATCATAAAAATATAGATGGAGGGAGCCAGTTTTGTAGTTTAGCAATAATAAAACGATGGGCATATACTATTTGTGATTACTGTTGCCACGAGTTAGGAATTGCATTAATTCCTGGTATTCATTGCTCTCCTAATAGAATGAAAAACATTTTATGCGACAAATTACAGAATGTTTCATTGAATACTAAACAATACAATGATACAAAATTATGTCCATTTGGAGTAAGAGCATATATTAAATAATTAATTTTTTAACGATATTGCAAATAATATACCGTGTATATCTATCGTCTTCATTAATAATTATTTCAATAATTTAGATAAATCGGGATAATATAAACAATGTTTCTAAAAAGACATCAGAAGAAAAATCAAGGCGCTGTAAGGACGAAAAACCGTTAAAAATAATCGACTACGCTAAAATTAACGAATCACAGTCTTCTGCTGCCATTTCTCGTTCTGTTGTAAATATTATGATTGTATAAGATACTTAATTCTTGCTGTTGTTTATATTTTTTTTGTTATATGAGATATTGCCTTTACAGAAATTTGAGAGACCACTGAGACCTCCAAATACAAGAAGTAAGTATTGTTACCTTTTTTTCTTTTCTTTTAAAGTAAGGAATTTACTTTTTATTTTTTCTGTTTTCCTTTTTTTTTTCTTCTTCTGTTTCTTCTTCCTTTTTTGCCCTATTATATTAAAATCTTTGCAAATTCTTTATTTAATTTACGACAATAATTTTTTTTTTTTTTTATATGAAATTGAATTAACACGATCGAGTTGAATCTCTATTTACATCTTACTTTGTTTAATTTCATAGGCTTTGCTGCTGTTACTGCTGGCTCTAGTAAAAATATTGAAAATCAAGATTTTTCTGATGTAAACATTCTATTAGCCAGTAAGTAATTTATGATTTTTTATATTACATTACTTCGTGATTATGAGAAAAATTAGGAACAAATCTTTATGTTATCAGAATATTATTTAGTTCTGATTTATTTTATGATTTGGAAATAATTATATATAATATTTATTGTATTTTAGAAGGAAGAGGATTGAACAAGATATCGATGATGACAAAACATCTAACTGGAAGAGGTTTGTACATATATCATTTTAAATAATATAATTTTTATACATATATATATATATATATATATATATATATATATATGTACATAATTTTAATAATATTATTAATACTGTATATCTTAAAAATATTACTTTATTTTTTATTAACAGGACACGGAGGCATTTAATCATAAACCAAAGATATATTTTTATTAAGAGATATTTAAATATATTAATTTTTCTACTTACACGTTATCTCGGGTAATATGTAATAATGTCAGTATTATTTTTCTATTAGGATGAAAATAATCATCCAATTAACAACAAAAGAGAAAAGATATTTATGGTACGAGTTAGACGTGGTGACGATTCATCGAAAATGTTATAAAAAAACTATTCTCTTTTTTTTTTCTCTCATTTTATTATCGATATCTAACGTTGGAAAGGTCTTAAATACTTTTAACTTCGCTGTTTATGTCAGAACATTACTATTATTATTATTACGAAACAAGCAATATCATCGTAAGATTTTGTAATACTTACTATTTTCTCGAAGAATGTATCGTTTTCATTCAACATTTTTTTTCTGTGATCTTTTTTCCTAAGAATATTGATATATGTATATATATACGTATATATATATATATATATATATATATATATGTATGTATGTACAGACAGATACCAAAGAGTACAAGAAGTTTTGTTAAAATTATAAAATTATCTTATTAATATTCAATAAAATATATTTATATATATTTTTTTTTTATTAGGAGAAAAGAAAAACTATTGAAAACGTTTTTTTTTATCGTATGTACAAAATAAATCTTTATATGAAAAATTGATTATATATTTTATAACAACCACCATGCGCTATATATATATATATATAGTTATTCCCAAATAAATGTGTTAGCTTAACATTAAAAAAAATTTGAGATATAACTGAAAGAAACTATAATAATATTATTTTTGATCACAATAATATTACGTTTACTTCTCTTTTTTTCAACCCTTAAATGATTAAAACTTAAAGAATGTACGAATAAAAGTAAATGAGAAAATGAAAAAATAAAATGAAAAAAAAAAGAAAGAAGAAAAAATTGATCAAAGAATTCATTAATTATCAAATGTTTACAGGAAAATTAATCGCATTATTGCGATTACATAGTTTATTAAATTTCGAGTCGCCATAACTCGATGAATCATTGATAAAAAGCTACACTGTACATGCTCATTTGATTCGTTTGATTGATATTCTCTTCAACTTGTGTTAGACTGAAAATATCGATTATCATTTAAAAACAATGTTATGTTAAATATCTCGACGACTGAGTTCTCTATGAAATAGCTTCATAACGTTTCATATTTCATTCTTAGAATTTAGGTACTAATATTTGAAACATTTGTTTATAAAACCAATAAGATCGATGATAATCGGCCGTATCATTTAAAATGATATAGACATCCCGTATAAAAATGTTCGTATTTTCAAAAGGTACAATTCTCAGAAGTTAAAATTTTTTTTACTGGTGAAAAAAAAAGAAAATTATATTTATTCGCATAAAATAAATGGAAATATTTATTGGAGATGTTAAAAAAGAAAAAAATTGAAAAACAAATATATCAGATCTATTTTCAAATCCCATGACATCCATTAAAATTTCGATCAAGCAATATTTCAAACGGGATATCTTGAACAAAAGTTTATTAATCGTTAACAAAATTATGAAAAATAGAAAGGAATAAATATTTCATATTATTTTGAATATTTCTGTGGGAATGTAACAATTCGTCGAGACTTTAACGATCGACTTTATTCACTGTTAATTGAATTGCATAGTTTGTTAGTAATCTGATTTTAAAATATTTATTAAAATCGTTATATGTGTGTATATGTATAAAGTCGATCGATTTATTGAATATAAATAGAATTTTATAATAAAAGATTCGATTCTTTCGATTGTACGTATATGTGTGTATGTATTTATAATATATAAAATCGTTCCTGAAATATTAAATTTTCTTTAAAGATAAAAACAAAACGTTTATGTTTTATCGTTTAATACACGAATCTTGATTTTCATTGTTTTTTTATAATTATTATTATTATTATAATTCTTATTATTATTATTACATTTAATTACATATTCTCACTTAATTATTTGTAACGCGCGAATTTCAAGTAATGTATCTGCATCGAGACCGATAAAACAGTATTTTCTTTTTTTTTGTGATTATAAACACGCGAGTCGTTTAAAAGATTTGTAATTTTTTTTTTTTGTGATATATGATATCTTAAGAATACAATTTATATATTAAAAGAAGAAAAATAGAACGTATACCCCTTTCACCCCTATAAAAAAAGCCACGAATTTTTTAAATGACTTTAGTATTTATATAGGATCGTTTTTATCATTGATAATCTGTTATCATTCGCTGTAAGATTTAATTATTTAAAAAAACATATACATATCATACATATTGTTTACGATATACATATACGCATGTGTATATATATATATATATTTTTTTTTTTTCATATATATATATATAGAATTCGGTATTCTGATATAAGAAGGCTGCATTTGTACATTATAATACAATAACAATTTCGTTACCTAAAAACATTCGTTTAATTTACACAGAGTTACATATACATAGTTTAAAGTTTATATGTATGCATGTGCTTGCATGTGTGTGTACGTATATATGTATTGTACGTTAGAATAAATTATTATAAAATGAATATGATACAATAGTATAAAAATTAATTTAGCTCGTTTACTTTTTTCCGTTACTTTTACGTTGGCAAACAAATAAACAATGTGAATAAATAATAATAATAATAATAATAAGAAAAAAATTTCAGTCACACACACATATATATATATATATATATTTATATATATATATATATGTATATAGTAAATAATTATTGTCGTTCCTTTTGTTTTTGTAACAGCAAATATAATCCATAGTTTCGATCGAGTCGAAAAGTTATATTATCACTGAAATCGCGTTTTTTATTGAACATTGATCGTCGTATGTGTGCGTGTAAATGTGTGTGTATATATATATTTTAATCAGCCGAATCGGATTATGTCGACCTGCTGACAATCACCGACAAACATTTTGCTATCCGTTTCTCTTTTTTCTTCTCGGTATATATATGTACGATATACATATGTATGTATTCGAGTAAATATTTTCAAAAGAAATATGGCATACTAATTAACTGTGCACTCTTATTATCGTTCGTATATTCGACCGTTTTTTAAATTACTATAAACGATACCATAAAAATTATTAGAAAAATGGAAAAAGTATTGTCAAACGTTATTCGTCCAATATCAATGATTCTTAAGCGAAATCTTGACAATACTTTTTCGATCGAATAAACGACGTAGCTTCAAAAGGCTCTAATTCGAAATATTTTAAATAAATCTTAAATTCTTTATACGTCCAATCGTTATTTTCAAACGTTTTAATTTTTTTCCGTTTCTGTTTTTTTTTTTTTTTTTTTTATCTTTTCTTCATTTCGAGACGATCGAAGAGACTTAAATACATACATATTATGATCTTATATAGAGAAAAGGCCAGCTCTGAAGGAGCTAATCGATGTTTGGATCTATCGACTTTTCGATATGTTTCATCATTATCGTTATCATCGACTAAGTTGAAAAAATAATGTGATATGCGTCGGTAATTGTGACGATGTAGGATGAGTAATAAAATTGTATAACGAAAAGGAAAAAAAAAAAAAAAATAAAAAAAACAGGGAAAAGGAAAAGATTCACTTTATGATTAATTCCATATTACAAAAATATTATTTATATTTTACTAGTTTGGTATCGGAATTTGAGAAAGGAAAAAAAAAGGTAACGAGTTTTAAAACGTTACGTTTAATGAGTTTACAAAGTTATTCGACCAAACATAATTTTAATTTCATTTATTTTGATAGCGAATTATAACTAAGTAGTCTTACTTTTTCTACGTACCTCGTTTTTCTGATTGCAATTTGAAATTTTCACTTTACTGCGGATATCCGGCCATTTACAGAGAAAAAAAGAAAAAAATAAGGATGTAATGGATCCGATGAAATTTTCCATGAATATTTTCGTACTTATAAAAGGTCACAAAGAGAAAATATCTTTATTGAAGATAGAGTATATTTAAGAAGAAGAAGAGCAAAAAATCTCTGGTATCATTTTCAATGAAAGTTAACGTGATTATAATAAAGTAATGTAAATGATGATATTTATAACTTTTTTTTTTTTTCGAATGAAGTCTGAAATACTTTTACTTCGCAAGTCGTTTTTTAAGATATTCTTAAGAAGATATTTTTAAGAAAAAAAAAAAAAAAAAAAAAAAAAAAAAAAAAAAGAAAGACAAAACATTTATACGATATTAAAAAAGAAGGAAAGAAAAGAAGAAGTAAAAATTCATAATTATGTAAAAGATTTACATACATTTTTTATAGTTATGACAATAATTATTTACTTTCGAAAATATTTTTTATTCTATACAAAAAACGAACGTTTAAATATTTCTTGACAAAAGTTATTACATTATTTAATCGTTTATATTATCGTTCGACAAAAAAATGATTTAGCAATGGTTTATATAACTACCAAAAAAGAAAAAGAAAAAGACATTATAAAGGAAAAAAAAAATATTTCGTAAGAATTATTTCTAAAATTCATTTTTTTCACGTAAAAAATATATAATAAAAAAATCATGTAAAATATATATATAAATTTCGTAGTTATTTAAACAATGTCATCAATTATCGGCTCATACATAGGTATATATATATATATATATATATATATATATATATATATTATATTTTTTACCTGTTAATTTTCGTGAATTTAATTCTCAAAGAAAATCGTTGATTAGATTATATCAGAACGGATAGCAATATGTTTGACGGTTTCTTCTTCGTTGCTAGACCTGCGTGACTTGTGTCACAGTATGATTTGTAACACCGGTGTTACCATTATTATCCATTGGATGTTGTGGTATAGGCATCCATCTACCAAGATTTCTCCACTTGCTACAGAAAAGTTGTTTGAACGTTGTCCGAAATTGACGGCTCATCGTGCAATAAAGGATGAAATTTATCGCCGAATTTATCAGTGTTAGGATATCTATTACGTCACCTAAAGAAAAATTGAGATAGATAGAGAGAGAGAAAAATATATACACATACACATATACATATATATATATATATATATATATATATATATATTAAAAAAATTAATATAATAGTATACATACTGTGTTAATACAATTATAAAAAATATTTATTAATAATTATATTTTGTATAATATTAAATATATAATAATATAATATTAAGTATTATTCATAGTTAAATTATAAGTTATAGTAATGAAATATTTTTTTTTATTACTTTATATTAAAAAACTATTAATATTTATTAGATATTTATCTATTAGTATAGTATAATTATATTTAATTATACTATAATTGTTATTACACCTATATAATACTTAATTATATTATTTTTATATTATACTATATATATATTTAATAAGTATAATTTGTACTTAAAAAATTTGAATAATATCCGAAATACAAAACAGCGATTAACTATAATAAACGATAAAATAGACAAGACAGAGATGAAATTAAACGAACGAAACAAGTGTGTGATATTGAAGTAACATCGTGCTGTTATACATAGTTATCCTTGATAGCTTTTAAAAAAAATTAAAAAAGAAAAACAAGAAAAAAAATTTTCTTTTGAAATTAAAAATAAATTAAAAAAATAAGAAAATACATAAATAAATAAATAAATCAATAAATAACTCAAGAAATATAAAAAAGATTACCCATTATAAAACGACATTAAGCGATAAATAATTAAATTAAGCAGTTTAATGGAGTAAACGTCAGGTTCATCTAATCGTTCTCTCAAATTCTATCATGGAGCAAGCAAACAACCGCAGGTATATATATATATATATATACATACATATATACATACATACACACATATATATATATACACTTATATACATACATATATACATATATAGCTAAATCGATCGAACTTTATGCATAAAGTTATATCCTATATTATAACATAGAAGTTTGTCAAAGCCATAGCCATTAGGGTTGCGCACACTTTATTTGTCGCTTAATGTACGGCTTTATCACGTGCAGAAGAACCTTCATTTAATTCTTCCTTTTCTAATTTTTGTTCTCTTTCTTTCTTTGTTCCTTTCTTTTTGTTTTTTGTCTTTTTATATATATATATATATATATATATATATATATATATGTCAAATCGTAAAATTAATTTGTCAGATTTATGGGAAGAAAGTTAGTAGGGAAATATAACGGGTGTCACGATCGTATGGTTTAGAATGGATGAGTTTGATCGGCCGTTTAGCGAATTAATCACGTAATACTCGTTTGGGAATCGCGTAATCCCGTTGAAATTTAGTTTGTAACGTAGACATTGATATGTGTGTGTGTATGTATGCACTGTGCATATACAAAGAGATGAATAGGCGTGGGTTGCATTGAAAACGTGCTACGAAAGTTTTCGACGTTAGAGAGAAGAATAGATCAACATTAGTTTCAACACTGACCGGTCTGGATGCAGCTGCCTTCTCAAATATCTATTATTAAGCGTAAGTGTGTGTATCTATGTGAATGAATGTATGTGAACGCGTGTGTAGGAGGGATATTCTAATTGCATGTAATTTTTAGAAAATATTCAATAATTATACAATACGATGATGTATCGATATCTGATATTTTCTTTTCTTAGACGTATTTGTATAAAAAAAAAAAGAGAAAGAACTCTGCGAGCAGATATTTTCTATTTTTTTTTCTTTCCCTCTCTTTTCCTTTGCCCTTAAATTTTCTTACACGATGTACAAAATTTTGTTTCACTCTTTCTTTCTAATTATTTTTCTCACCATTTTTCTTATTTGAAACTTTCTATCACTTTTTTTCTCTTTTCAAGTATAAAATTTTCTATGCTCTTCTTTCTCTCTCTCTCTCTCTCTCTCTCTCTCTCTCTCTTTCTCTCTTTATTCTTTCTAATTTTTAATTCTCTATTATCATCATTCACTTCCATCTCATTCTTTCCGTCCATCTGTTTATCTGTCTGTTTGTCTCTAATTAAAAATTTTCTATCATTTCCTTTCTTACTAATTTAAAGTTTTTTATTACTTCCTTTCTTCCTTTCTAATTTTTTTTAACTTCTGATCACTTTGTTTCTTTCTCTCTTCCTCTTTTTTTTTTTCTTTCTCGATTTTTAATTTTCAAGATCAAGGTTTAATTATCCTCGAGATCGAGGACAAAACAAGTACTTATGAATACACGATGCAATAAGAGTGACGGGAAATTGTTTGAGGAACGAGATAATGACTGCTCGAATGAAATCGTTCAAACTTTCTTCTTTCATAAGAAACGAAGCAAAATCAAAGTTCACGAGATTCTGCATTCCGAAAATCCGTAAATTAACGAGCAGAACAAAAGCTCTAACTGGAGGTTCTCTCTTATTCCGAGATTTTCTGGATCGATTAGGGGTGAAAATCGTATTAGGATTAGATATTGAAATGGGTTGCAGGTATATATCTACGGATGACAATGCGATTTAGTACGTGTGGTTGTGTAAATACATATCCATATATATATGTATATGTATGAACAGTCATACATATTTTCATATATGAGAGAAAGAGAAAGAGAGAGAGAGAGGGAGAGAGAGATGATCATGATAGACGTAATAAGAGAAAAGAGAAAAGAAAAAAAAAAAAAGAAATTGAAAATAGCAAGCACGAATCGCGTGAGAAGTCAATTTCATCCTGATTACGTCCGAGTCCATGATGTAGTTTTCATTGTAACTTTTTTGGCACCGTTTTCATTTATTGATTTTAAAGCTTGACTTTTAAAGGTACACACACATTATATATATGTATACATATATTTATATATACATATATGTTATTATATATTTATATTTGTGCATATATATGCATATATAATACATTCATACATAGATATGTATATATATATATATGTACGTATATTGTATATTGTATTATATATATTTTTTATGCATTTGTATGTATCTATATACAATTTATATATATATAAATTTTTTTTTCTCCTTTTTTTTTTCTTTTGGATCTTCCAGACGTATGTAAAATCTTTTAAAAAATATTGCGATTTTTCTCTTCTTTCTTTTTTTTTTGTTTTTCTAACTAAAACCTTTTCTAATAAATATTTTCGTGAAAAGGAAGAAATTTTTATCTCGACGAATATTTCGAAAAGAAATTTCCGATTCGACTTGTTCGAATGAATACGATTCAGAGATCTGTTTTCTGACAATTATTATGTATATATATGAATCTATGTATGTATATAAATAAGTAAATACGTACATAGGTAGATATATGTATCTACTATTAGCATACTCTCTTTAGTATGTACCATACTACTCGACAATGACAATATCATAGATATCAGTCTATATAATGCACCAATGGCGTCTCGACGAAAAGCTCCAAGACGAGCTACTGAATTCTCTACTGTTCGATGTTTCAGCATTCCATTCAAGATCTAACATTGGCTCACTCAATGGAATATTATTTATGTGTATGATCTACCCCAGTGTTTCTCAACCTCCTTATCCTTATCTCAAGAATATATATATTCCCTTGTATTTCTCAGATTTCTTTACAACGTAATAAAAAACGTGATATATAATAAAAGAAAAGAAGAAAAGCAAAATCTTTATGATTTATATTATTATTTTGAAAACGTTAATATTAGTTTAGAAATAATTATATTTTTTAAATAACGAAGAGACTTTCGTCGTAATATTCTCAAGGTATCTCTTAAGTATATTCTACGTGAACTCTTTATGAATATATCTTACAAATTATTCAAGAACAAACATACGTATCTTCGAAACTTCATTTTCTCGCTTTTGTCGTAAGATAGAAGTTATAATTTTCTGGTTAATTAAAAATTTAAAGCGAATCCCTAAGGTTGAGAAATGTTGATCTAGGCCAAACATGTATATATATATATATATATATATATATATATATATATATATATATATATATAAATATATACCCTTCCTTATACAAACATATATACACGTACATAGAGGATCTACATGTACTATTTTCTTCCTGATATAATAATAATAATAATGATAATAATAATAATAATAAATTATTAATTATTATAATAAATTAATTAAATTAAATTAATTAAATTATTATAATGATTAATTATTATAATTATTATAATAAATAATAATAAAAATAATAATAATAATAATCATTCTTATTCCTGATTTATATTAAAACGTTTTTATAAAAAGCACGTAATCCTTTTTCGTCGATCAAGTATTTTTATAGATCCGATGTTCATACATCATGCAACTAGAATATCCTCTCTTGTTGATAAAATCGAACGGATATCCAGATAAAGAATCGTAGCACGTACTTAAATCCAACTCAATTTCCTTGATTTAAAACATTTGTCGTTCGGTTTGATCTTTTGATAGATCTTTAATCCTGTTATTTAGATCGTTCTCTTTGTATTCTCCTCGGAGGAAATTTCTACGGTTGAGTTTATTCTTTATACCATCAAGATCAATCCGTAGGCGTGTATGTGTACGTGTATGTATGCGGGCGTGGGTGTGTGCGTGAGTGAGTGATATATTACGTTTACGTTTTTTTGAAAGTTAAAAATCGATGATCGATGAAGCGGTAATTTGTCTTTTCGAAAGTTGACGTTAAAAGTGTTAGTTCGTGCTCTTTTCTCTTTTCCTTTTTTTTTTCTTTTTATTTATTTTTCATCTTGTCTTTCTTGGCTTTATGATTTTTTTTTTTTCCTTTTCATTATCGTGTTCCTAGTCATTATTTAAAGGAAACAAATTTTCGATGCCCAGGATCAATGTGAGATATGAATCGTATTAAAAAAAAAAATAAAAAAAATAATGGAACATTTCCTTCTTTTTCATTTTCTCTTTTTTCCTTTCTTTTTTTTTCTAATCATTTTATGAGTCAAAATTTTATAAAGAAAAAGTTCATTATATAAAAAAAAAAGAAAAGAAAGAAAAAAGAAATAAAAGAAAGAAAGAAAGTAAAAAGAATCGCGATAACTACTGGCAATTGAGTTAAAATCGTTATGCGATCGATCGATTTATCGATCTATAGATTGTGATGAGCACCACTGATACAGAGATTCGATTCGAAGTTTCGCTTAACATTGTTTCCATAGAACATGGTACAAATTAATCATGTTATAGTAGAGTTAGCTAGAGTATATCTAATAAATGGTAACATGTATATACATCTGATAGTGTCTCAGTGACTCTCAATCGTATCATTGATTTATTACTTATTATAATTTTTCAAAGAAAATTTTTCTTTAATTTAATTACTTAAAGGAACGATCGTTTATAATTCATTATAGCAACGTTATCATATATTTTCACGATTATTATGCAATAATAATTTACATTTCGTAAAAAAGTGTAGAGATAGAAAAAAAGAGAGAGAGAGAGAGAGAGAGATGCGATCTTAATGACTTTCAACGATTTATTTTAACAAATTATTATTAAAAATTTCTTATCTGAAATAATAATAAAAAAATGTTCATTTTGGATTTGATATCTCGTAAGTAAAATTATCATGAATGTTCACGATTAATACTACCATATTGTGGATGACATATATACGTACTTGTACATCCGTGCATATCAATCCGATAGTCCCAGTGACTCTCAATTACATTATAACTGTAGTTATTATTTAGAATAAATTCGTTGCTTTCAAGAATTTTTAATAAAAATGATTTGATATAAATTATTTGATGATACGTAGAGTTATAATTTGATATAATAATATAATCGAATACTCATGATTATAATAATTTGCATACACGCGTATACATATACGCGTGCGCGCACGAGTGTTAAGAGAGAGGGAGAGAGAAAGAAAGAAAGAAAGAAAGAAAGAAGAAAAAAATCTATATAAATAATAAAAATAATTGAGGTCAACAAAACAATGTTGTTAAAATTTTGTTGGTATGAAGTTGACTGTTCGAAACAGTAGCAGGTATTTCGCAATCACTAGAGGATTTCCTCGTTAAACGGAGAATGACATAGTAGACATCCGGTTGTTCGATTCGAAATTTCAACGATTTCGATGGAAACGTCACCGCATATGCTGATACCAAACACAAACGATTCCTATTACCATTTGTGTCTTTGATAGATTAATCAAAAATTTACAAATAAAATTCTACGAGAATCCAGTTGGAATTCTATTAATAAAAGAAAGGGAGAAAAAAGAATGTGTGTGTGTGTTTGTCACGGAGAAGAAAGTGTAAGTGTATGAGAAATGAAAAAAAGTATGTGTGTGTATTGTATATGTGTGTACGTGCGTAAGGAAATATGTGGATGGGAAATGTGTGTGTGTGTGTGTGTGTGTATATGTGGAAAAAGAGAATTTGTATTTGTGAGAAAGAGAGAGATAGAGGAGTGTGTGTGTGTGTGTATGTGTTTGCGAAAAAGAGAAAAGTTTGTGCGTGTATGCGTGTATGCATATATGTGAAAAAGAGAGAAAGAGAGAGAGAAAGAGAGAGAGAGAAAAAGAGCAAAGAAGAACTTTTATTTTCGAATTCTTCGTTTCTATTCACGTTTGTATCGAACCAACGAATAGATTTTGTGTCTTTTTTCTCTTGTTCTTCTTCTTTTTCTATTTTTTGTTCCGTTTTCCCTCTTTCTAACTGCGCATCAAAGAATTACGTTTATCATTCCATTATCGATCTCGAAAATATGCCAAATGCGTTCGACGGGTTTTTTTGTTTTTTAAAAAAATAGGGGACGAAATATGAACGAAGATTTTCAATAAGAAAATATGAAAAGAAAGGGAAAAAGAAAAGTGGAAAGAGAATAAAATAAAACCTAAACGAATTGAATCGCCTAAAGCTTCTTTGCGATCGCATAACCCATTGTTATTGTCGTAATGTAAATCAAAATGAATCAGTGAATCGTATTTTCGAATCGAACCTTCTCTTGTATGCAACAATATTCAACGAAGTATGTATATGCATATGTATATGTATATATATATATATGATATGTATATATTTATGATATGTATATGTATATATGCATATGTACATATGATATGTATATATTTATGATATGTATATATGTATATATGTTTATATGTTTCAACAAAGTGTTAGAATATTCGTTCGTGTACAAGAGAAGAAAATAGGTACAGAGAGAGAGAGAGAGAGAGAGAGAGAGATGATAGGATGAGATTCTGTATCAAGAATAATCTCGAGTATAGGAGTACGTTAGTATAGTGTTCACGTGTGTGTGTATATGTGTATTCGATAAAGGTAGAAAATCGAAATCGATCGATATGACGTACGTTTTGAAAAGAGATAGAAGGGAAAACAAAATAAAAAGGAACAAAGAGATTTTGTTTCTGATAAGCTATATTGCTGTTTTTGATGCGTGTGTACGTATATACATACTGGATTATATACGTAGTCAGATCATTTGTTTATGTGAATAAATTTGACTTTGAATTTTAAAGGTGAAGTAGTTCCAAGGATTTTAGATGTTATTGTATTTCACTATCGGATAAACTTTTGAGGAAGTGTATTAGTAACGTTTTCGTAGCAGTCGAGTGAAGTACTTATCATGTAAGTTTAATAAATTATTAAATAATTAATAAATATCAATTATAAAATTCGTTTAAACGTTGGTGTGTAAATTATTTTTGTTTGTTTTTTTTTTTTATAATTATTATGTTTCATCAAATAATTGATAGTGGTAATATTTTCTTTTTATCACACACACACATATATATATATGTATATATATATATATATCATAATTTTTTGTTATTATATTATAAAAGTAGATATAATTAAATCTCTTTTTTTTTTTATATAGGTTACTTTTTCTAATTATTTGGATTAAATTCTAATTGAAATATCTACGTGTACATAGTTCATATAAAGATATAATTTTCATTGTATCTTTATATTAAACTTGTATCTCTTTTCGATTTAATATTAATAATTGATCTTAAATTAATCGATAGAAAAGAATTCATTCTAATTTCTTCTTGTTACTATTCTGTAAACAAAAAGAAGAAAGAAAGAGAAGAATTTATATTCAACGAAAACTATCGATTGTTTCCTGATAGATATTATTTCACGTATTACGACAATAAATCCTGTAACACGTTTGTAGGGCGTTTTTATGGTCACCTTAGATAGTAATATCGAAAGGTTTCGTCTTATTCTTTTTCCTCTTGCGAATTCCGTGATATCGAGAGAGGGATTCTTTTCCGTATACCATAAACGCCATATAAAATATACGTCTATAATACAACAAAGTATACGAAACCTTGTCCAATTTATTGGCAAAAGCTGAGAAGCAAAAATAATCCACGTAGGTTTATATATAATCCATTATAATGCTGTCTATTTAACGATAATATTAACTACATATATGATATAATATTTCTTTTAACTTTACGTATCGATTTCCGAAGAATTATTTCAATCTACGAAAGAGTCACGGTTATTAAAAAAGAAAGACAAATAAAAAAAAGGAAATAAAGGAAAGAAAAGAAAAGAAAAGAAAAGAAAATGAAAATCAGAAAGTATACAACACTGACGATGAAAATAAAAAAAAAATAAATAAATAAAAATTTTGAAAACAATAAAAAATATTATCGATCGTTACGTGCATCAGGACAAAATCGTTTGACGATATTAAAACTTACAAAATTATCGATATACTCACGTATTTATGAAGAAACATTCAAAATGCATTGACACTCGAAACAGCAGAGGATTAGCAAGAAAATTTTTGCGAGAATAAACAGATACAACGAATATAATATTTTTGAAAAATTTCATGATCTATCCTTGTAACGTCACATTAATGTTAATAATTAAAAGTCGACTAAACGTAAGTATGATACAATAACAATAATAAAAATTAAACAAAATAAAACAATGATGATAATAATAACGATAAGAAATATAATAAAAATTGAACAGTACATAGGAACATTTAGAAAGTAATCAATCTCAAAGTTGGATGAGAAAATTTTTGTAAAAAAAATAAAAGACAATTTTTTTTTTTAATCACATCCACTTCCATGTCTATTTGTCCGCTTGTGTGAAAAAAAAAATAATAACAGTATTAATAATATTAATAATAATAAAGTCAAAATAAAAATTTTCCGCAGGTTTTCATAATTTCCTTTTTCTTCTTCTTCCTTTTTTTCTTCTCATTTTTTATTGCTCACGTCGCAGACAATTTTTATTCGACATAGCTCCTTTCTGGAAATGTCTTCGCTTTTAATTAAAACGAAAGTTCTTCAACCGTGATTTCGGTTCACCGTGGAATTCAACGATCGTGCTAACGTGCGAAGTAAACTAATTGTAAGAAAGAAAAAAAAAGGGAAAAGAAAAGGAAAAAAAAAGTAAGGAAACGAAAAGAGAGAGAGATAGAGAGATAGATAGATAGATAGATAGATAGATAGATAGAGAGAGAGAGAGAGAGAGAGAGAGAGAGAAGGATGAATAGACAAATGTCTACTCTATTTTGTTTCGCTATTTTTCATAAATGTTGTCGATTCGAGCAAGCAGGTCGGAAATTATTTTTAACGATCGTAAAACGTTCAAGTCGTAAACTTGACGAACATTGAATTCGAAATTAATTATAATCATTAATCAGATTCAAGTACAACGTGTACACGTGTGTGTGTATGCGTGTGAAGGAAATTTTTTATCGATTTGAAATTTTCTGCAATATATCGAAAAACCGAATTATTTATTCGTAAATTGTATTAATTTAGTAATTATTATTAAATAATTAATATATAATACAATAATCATAATAATATTAAAAATAATATTAATAGTGATTCTATTATATTGTAATGATCTATTATTTATTAATTGTAATAGTTACTTGTTATTAATAATTTTACGATAAATACTATTGGTTCAATTATTTAATAATATGATTATTTAATTCATAAAAATCGAAGTAAAACAATAATTGTAATAATATAACGACATTAATGATAATATAACGATTTTGATTAGATCGATAACATAATTATTAAATTTTATAAAAATACAAGTGAAATAATAAATCGATACTAATAAATAATTTGATTATTTAATAACAGATTTTAGTGTGATAATTATGCCATTTCAATTATTTCATAATAATTACTTGATCGATAATACTACGAACAAAATGTCGATAACAACGATATAAGATATGTTCTATCAATAATAATAATAATAACAATAATAGTAATTAGACAAATTATGATACAATGATTACATTTAATTATGATGATGATAACGATAATAATGTCTGTGTATAAAGGAGCTGAAATGAAATATATTACCACATTATCATTCTATTGTTTCCTTCAACGATGTTGTTTAATCTATGCATTTGCATATAATACATACATGTGTAAAGGCATTATACATTATAGTATATATTGTATATATGCGTATACATGTACATATAATTATTATTGTTTTGATCGATTATATCATAGCTCTTGTATTCCCGTTAACCGTTAAATCTTCTCATGAACTATTTCGTTCCCTTTTACGAAGGGAATTGTATTCGTCGAGTCGATCGAGTAATTAGCGATCGGTCATTTCGCACGATTAACCGCTATGATATAAGCAGGCAGTTCTATTAGCTCGTTTCACAGAATTAGCTTTCACGATCAAACGTGTGCGTTGAGTTCGAATATATTGCATTTTCAAAACTTGACCGAAGATCTTTGCGGTAATCAGAAAGCAATTAAAGTTAAAGAAATAAAAAGGAAAATGGTCATAATTGAAAGTAGAAAAATTATATTGATAGATTGATATTAATTTGTATGCGCGTGATTAATTATTAAACAGATATTATATACGAAATATATAATAATTTAGTGATGATGCGTATGACAAAAAAGAAAAAGAAATAAAAATCAGAAAATTAAAATGGCTCTTCGTAAATATTTGTAAATATGTTGTTATATTCGTCATCATGCATCGTGGTAATTAATTAAAAAATATATATATATGTATATATATTATAAATTAATATTATATGAGAAAAATGTAATAATTTAATAAAATACTTAAATAAGAGAAAAAAAATTAAGAAAAGAGATAATAATAGGAAAATTAAAATAACTCTGTAAATATATTGTATGTATAATTAATTCAAAAAGATATACATATTAATAAAATATTATACGAATAATATAATAATAATAATAATAATAATAATATATAAAATTGCTATACAAATAATACGTAATAAAATATACTATATAAAAAAAGAAGATTGTTGGTATAAGATTCGGTATATAAGAAAAAACTATAAAAAATGCTTCTCATACTGTATGTCTACATAGTATATATATACAAATAATTAATATCATTTCATTTTTATATACAATCTTCCCCACTTCTTTAACTATAATTCAAAAATTTACCTAGATTTACATCCATGACGTATGTTTTGATTAAAAAATTGAAAAATCGAAATCGTTCTATCCAAAAGTGACATTTTCGAATCTTGACGATTGGAGCAAAATTGAAGTGGAAAAAAAGAAGAGAAAGAGAATAGAAAAAAATAAAAGAAAAAATGAAAGGAATGGTGATTAAAAAAAAAAAAGAAAAAAGAAAAAAGAAAAGAAGGAAGAAAGAGACGGGGGGGAGGGAGGAGGAGGAAAGGAACGATAAAAAAGAGAGAAAAAAAAGAGAGAGAGAGAAAAAAAAAGAGAAAGAAAGAAAACGACTCATTTTCAAGGCGCGTATGCGCGAATTAATAATTTTTGAAATGGGATGATCGTTAAAATTTTTCAAGCACACACAATGCCTGGCATTTGCCAGGATTGATCAATATCGTATTATATTCTTTAAAAAAGGCTCGCGCGGCGCGGTACAGCTCGGCTCGAATCTTCTTTATTCGAAGCGACGTTGTGCATTGTGGAGGAGAATCGGTTGAGGGGGTGATTGAGAGACGGACTGACGGGGGAAGTGGGAGAGGGGTAGGATGGTCGGTGGAAGGAGAGAAGGGTGGGAAAGAGAGGGAGAGGGTTGTAGAGGAGGAGAAGGAGGAGGAGGAGGAGGAGGAGGAGGAGGAAAAGGGGAGCTTCTGAGCTACCTTTACATGAAGCATCGCCATGAAGGCGAGAGAATAATAGCCGCATCACGTGCTTGCACTTCGTAAACCAGGACAACTTTGCCACTCTGAAGTACTGTGAGAGAAAGAGAAAGAGAAAGGAGAGAAAGAGAGAGAGAGAGAGAGAAGGGGAAGGGACGATATCCAGAAAGGCTCGCTTGTGCCTTGTTCGCTCACGATTCGATGCATTTTAGAGAATGTTAGTCGAACTTCGAAGAAGAGAAATCTTAGTCCAGCACGCAAACAGTTAAGTTTCTCACGTGGAGAAGTCCTCGAATGTCCTACGTTCTAAAAACTCAGCATTGAAGAATATAACGCGGGGTGAGGACGTGGAAGGGCGAAAAGAGAGGACGCAATAGGGCCGGCGGTTGGTTAGGAACTCGCGTAAGTAAAGTTCTTAGCAAGCTGTCATTGAGAAATCGGAACTAATTCATCTTCGGGGAAAGTTAATTAGGAGAGTTGATGTATCATTATTTCTTCTTCTTTCCTTTTTCTTTTTTTTTTCCTTCTCCCTTCTCCCCACCCTACTCCTCCTTTTTTTTCGCCTCGTATTTTTTCGCTTCATTTTTTTCTTTTCTTCTTCTTCTTTTTTCCTTCACTTCCTTCCCTCCTTCCTTTTTTCTTTCTCCCTCCCCTCCCCCCTCTTTTTTCGCTCTTTTCTGTCTTTATTTTTCTAATCAGCGATATCCGTCTTTCGTCTTTATGAATTTTTCGATTGTTATTTTCTTTTTGTTCTTCTTTTTCCTCCTCTCCATGTTCTTTTTTTAACCGAATATTTTTTATTTACTCTACGCATATTAGATTCGCATATTATCGTTTTATTAAATTTCGTTTGTTCGGTTCGTTCTTTCTTCTTATTTTCTTTTTTCTTTTTGGGTTCCTTTTTTTCTCTTTATTTTTTTTTCTTTTTCCTTCTTTTTCTTTTTGCAGAATTAATTATATCGGAACAATTCGTCGTGTTGTATTTTATTTTATTTTCTTTTATTTCTTTTTCCCTCTTTTTTCTTTATATTCGATTACCCAATGTGATTTATGTGATTTAAATCGTCGCGTTAAATTATTCGTTCGTTTTAATTTTGTTTTATTAGGACAACGTAGATATTTTTCTATTCTTCGAATTTAACAAAAAAAAAAAAAAACTTTTAATTTGCTAATTAATTAATTTTCTCTTTGAAAGATTTTTATTGTTTTGTTAGGAACAAATATGTTATTTGTTTTAGCTATAAAAATGAAACGAATTTTTTTCTTTGTTTATATATGTATATATATATTGTTATAATTTTGTTTTAGTTTAAAAATCCATTATTAGGTTGAATAAATTTGTTGCTTGTTCCAGATAATCAGAGCAACGTACATATTTTTTTATATTTTTTTTTTATCATATTTTTATTTATTTACTTAAAAAGATCGATCATTAAATATTCTCACGTGTGACACAGTAACATATCCTTTTATCCTCTATTTTTTTATTTCAGATATTTGTTTAAAGATCGATTGTTATATCAGATATAAAATTCATAACCCTTTTCAAGTAATATATAAAATGACCATGTCCTTTTGTACTTTTTCTTTTTTTTTAATTAAGATGCTTAACTATCAATCGTTATGTTAAATAAATTTATTTTTCATTGCAGATATATATATATATGTGTGTGTATGAGTGTGTAAAAGCAATATATTTGCTTATCCTTCTGTTCTTTTTTTTAATTCTTTCATTAATTTCTCCAAATATGTATAATCATATTCACATGTTACAAAGCGAATGAACCAATATTCAGTAGTCTAGAAATGAGCAAATTAACATATGTGTGTTTTTGCGTACGTGTATTTCTGTGTATATAATCGAACATACAATACGATATTGGAAACATAAACAAATTATTTTCTATTGAGGTACACGTTAATCGAGAAATGAACCCCAATTAATAGAGTCAAACAGAACAGAATAGAACAGAGCAGAATAGAACAGAACAGAATAGAACAGAATCGGAGAATCAAATGAATTTGTTTATTTGTTTAAAAACATTAATTCATACTGATTTTTATCCCGTTCTCTCAGAAAAACGATTTGTCCTCTCGGGATAAAAAAAAAAAGAAAGAAAAGAGAAAGAAAAAGAAGAAGGAAAAGAAGAGAGAGAAAAAATGTACTTACTTTTCGCGTCATCAGTCAAGCGAGATAAAAATCTGGTCGATCTTCTACTATCGCAAGTGGAACAAAGAGCCGAGTCGATTAGTGAAATGAAAAGGGAGCTAAGCCATCAGTTCGATTGTATGGACCTTGCGGTTTCACGGTTTTCGACGATAGTTAGTTAAAGAGAGAGAGAAGAGAGAGAGAGAGAGAGAGAGAGAGAGAGAGAGAGAGAGAGTATACAAGGATAAGACAAAAAGTTAGAACACATGCAACGCATTGGAACAATGGCTTATTTTTTGCAAACCATTGATAATATAAACGAGAGAAATATAGCTTGTCCCAGTTTTCACAGAAATATATATATATATATATATATATATGTATGTATATATGTGTATATATATATGTATATTTATATGTATGTATGTATGTATGCATGTATGTATGTATATTTGTAAGTATACAGATCTTTTATATAAGTAATATATAATATATGTATTTATATAGATATCATGACCCATATTTACAATGCTTTATTAAAGATAATCACGCTCTTCTTTCTCCAAGCAGCTACTTCATTCACTTTTTATAAACTTCTCATAGCACATGGTACTAATACATTTTATAAAAGTTTTTAAAAGTTTAATTCGTAAAAAAAAAAGAAATAAAAAAGAAATATGTATGTATATATGTATAAATAAAAAAAAAAAAAAGAAAAAAAAATAGAAAAGAAGAAAAGAATCAAATGTAATTAAGAATTTTTATTAATTACGTTTCGTACAAATGTATTAAAGGGATGAATACGTTTATTTGTATTTCATTTCCTTCCTCGAAGTCCTTCCCGAGCCCGGCCGTCTTTTATACATTCCTTCTTACATATTTTTTGAACATAATCGAACGTGCTTAATAAAAATTTAATTAAGAAGAAAAAGAAAAAAGAAATAAACGAATCAATAAAATAAATCGATCAATCGGAAAGACGTTTATTTCGTACTTCCTTCTTTTCAAAGTCAACCTTCGCACGAGGAAAGAAATAAAAAAAAAAAAAAAAAATTACGGACGAATATTCTTCAGGAAGAACGGCACCGAGTCATTTTGCGAATAAAACGTTTAATTATATCGTATTTATTTTCTCTCTTTTTTTTTTCTCTCTTTTTCTTATCCTTCCAATAATAACAAACACGCTCACTTTCTCTTTCTCTCTCTCCTGTATGAAAATGAGAGCACGAGGTCTCGTACGAGCAAAAAAAGAGAAGAAGGGAGAGAGAGAGAGAGACAGCGTGGGAGAAAATGAGAAAGAGATATATATATATATATATATATATATATATATATAGAGAGAGAGAGAGAGAGAGAGAGAGAAAGAGAAAGAGAGAGTGAGAGAAAATGAAAAAGAGATACAGAGAGAGAGAGAGAGAGAAAGAGATAGAGAGAGATAGAGAGATAGATAGATAGAAAGATAACGGAGAAGTTTAATGAGAAACAAGAACAAACCAAGTGGGAATATGATACTGTCGATAAAATGTAGCAAACGTTTCTTCCATTCCCCTGTGTCCTCCCTATCCTCGAATCGGCTTTTCGCGATAATGTGCCGTCGAAAGGTTCATTCCGGGAGAAGACACAGATTATCTCGAGGGATTTAAGATGAGCGACCGTGTGAGCGTATCAATGTGTTGAACGTAGATGTTCCTATATCCTCAGATTTCGGTAAATAAGTGTTGAAAAAGAAAAAGAGGGAGAGAAATATAAGAAAGGAGAGAAGAGAAGAGAAGATAGAAAAAGAGGGTGGCAACAAAAAAAAAAGAATGAAAGAGGGACGAAAGAAGAAAAATGTTCAATCGAATTACCATATTGTTAACTCGCAGACGTTGCAGGGTTGATCAAATAATCAAAAAAATAAGAAAAAAAAAATAAAAGAAAGAAGAGATAAGAAAAATAAAAGAATACGTTAAAAGGGATACACAGATAACATTCATAAAATATACACATTTATGTAAACAGTGAGCAATCGTGTAAGAAAATTGTTCTTCTGATTCGTTAAAATATTGAAATTTCATTAGTAAGGAAAAGAAAGGAGGAGAGAGACAAGCTAAAAAGAGGAAAAGAAAATAGAAAAAAAAGAAAGAAAGAAAGAGAGAAAATCTCGTGAGGAACTCACCTAACATAACGTAACACGTATGAAAGAAGCTCGAGCCCAATATGACACTGAGCAAACCGAGTACACCTTGGGGCAATTCTGTGAGCAAGAACAATAGTAAAACTGCTAATAACATCATCGTAGTTCTGTCCGTTTGCCTCTCCTTGTCCATGTTTCTATTGGCCTTTTTCTTTTTTATTTTCGCTTGATCGTTGGAGCTTTCTGCTAATCTCTCGTCGTTCGTCTTTAAAGCGGTCGTAGTTAATTTCTTTCTACGTTCCTTGGCCTCGAGCAATACAATGACCAATTTGATGCTCAATATGGTAAGTGCCATGCACGGTATCAACTTGATAACGACGCTGTAGATCCAAAAGTTCATTTCATTGAGCATACCATTAACCATAGGAGTTTCCTTTAACTTGACGAAGTATAGGGTCGTATTGGTCGTATTATTAAACGTATAGTTCGAATAATTAATATCTTGAATGTTAGTCAGGTTAACGTTCATTCCATTTTTGTCCAATATTTCAACGTACGACCTTACCTCGGTTGTTATGTACAAAGGTATACAGAGTATCGGACAGAAGAGATAAGCACCGACAATCGCTATTATAGTTCTCCTGTGGCTACACCATTCGTGATTCTTTTGTGGATGTGCCACGGCTATGTATCGCCAAATAGCAAGTGTCACGGTTAAACATATCGAAATTGTATGACAAACCTGACCGAAATTCGAATGGAATAAAACGAATACGGCCCAGCCGTATGTAAAGGTGTCTCTTCTTGGACGACGATAAAGATAAAGGTGTATAGCGTAGGGCACGTATTCTATCATCACCAATAAATCAGCCACGGCTAAACCAGTCAATATCATGTTGGTCGGTGATCTCATATCACGTCTTGTCAGTACCGCTATGTTCAAACTGTTCGCTATGCAACCAAATATGCAAACGAATAGGCTTGCCCAACCATGTATCTGTGCATAATTCGAACGAAACGAATCCCATTTTTTACCACACTCGTAACCTCTCTCATAATCCAACAACGACGATACGTTCGAAACGTTGGAATTCATTTTTCAAAATTAGATTTTCAATATCAAAAATTTTTCTACGAAAAAACGAATTTCGAATTTCTCCAGGATTATAGATTGATCTTTTATCTTTCTTTCTTTTTCTATTTTCGTTTTTTATTTTCTACGACCGTCGTCTACGATCCGTCGTTTTCTTTTTCTTCCTCCTTTTGTACTTTTCCTCGTCGTATAGTTCGAAACCCCGCGAGATCGCTTTACTCTTTAATTCTTTCGTAGTTTCTTTCAATCGGTACGACTCAAGCAACCTTTGACGAATGATCCTAGGATACCGTGAAACCTCGACTAACGTTTTCTCGATCGCGTTTCTGTTTTTGTTATTCAAAGGGAATTTAACGAAAAGTTTTACGGGTTCGATCATTACCGTCGTAGTTTTTGCTTCTTTTTTCTTTTCTTCTTCTTCTTTTCTTTTTTTCTTCCTTTTCTTCCTTTTTCTTCTTCTTCTTCTTATACCGTTTTGATTACTCTTAACACGTTTTTTAGACACGTTAGTTCACAGTTTACCTAGTGATTAGAAACAAAGAGAATTTGTCTCTCTCTTTCTCTCTCCTTGATTTTAAATTCTTCATGATGTCTTTCTTCTCTCTCTCTTTCTCTTTTATGTTCACTTTTATTAAATCCAATTGAGAAGAAAATATGAAAAAGGAAAGATGGTAAAAGAAGAGTAAAAGATAAGGATAAAAAACGAAGTAAAGTGCAGTAAAAGCACGAAATAAATTCTTGTTCCTTTTTTCTCTTCTTCTTCTTCTTTTTTTTTCGATTCTAATCCTCTTAACACTCGATCGTCAGAACGTAAGATATATTTCTTTCTTTGTTTCTTTCTTTTTCTTCGCGTTTCACGACATATTTTGATGGTTAAAAAATTTTCAAGCTTCCTTCGAATTAAAAAAGCGCGGGAAGACGAATTTCCCTTTCTCTCTTTAATAAAACGACGAACAGATTTTGATATACGTATATATACATATATATATATATAAACAAAAAAAAATTTATATATAAATATATATTTTTAATACGAACGAGAAACTAATAAAAAAATAAAAGATAAAGAAGAAGATAAATTTCAAGTTTAAATTCACTCAATAAATATCTCCTCGTCCTAGTCCTTTTCTCGGTCTTCTTTTCTTTTCGTTCGTTTCTTTTTCTCTCTCTTTTCTTTTCTTTTTTTCTTTCTTTCGAAAAATCAATTTTACGTTTCGATGTAAAAATAAGATTGTAGATAATCGATGAGTCGTATAATCACTTGAGGATCGATCGAAATCGCGATCGAGTCGGGTCGCGTCGCGTTCGTTCAGAATTTTCACGGGGTGTCTTGCTTCACGCGCGGACGCCGAATGAAGAGACGTCACGACGCCTCGCGACGCTCTAGACATCGCCCCGGCTATACATATTTTCTGCGCGTGCGTTATCCTTTCCTTTACCTCTACTCCTTCTTTCTCTCTCTCTCTCTCTCTCTCTCTTTCTCTTTTTATCTCTCTCTCTCTCTCTGTCTATCTATCCATCTATCTATTTATCCGTTTATCCAACTCTCTCATTCTCTTTTCCCTTTGCTATCAAAGAAATTTCTTCTGTCTATGATGACTTCCTTCTTTTTTTTTTTTTTTTTATCCATCCTCGTTCCTATCCATTTATCCAATTTTTTTTTTCTTTTTTTAATTTCGTTAATAAGTTTTCTCTTTCGTTCGTCTCTTCCTTCCTTCTCTGTCTCTCTTTTTTTATTATTTTATATTATTACATCATCCGTATCATGTAACTAATCGCTTAGAATATTTATTAAACTTTTTACTTTGTTTTGTTTTATTTTATCTTATCCTATTTTATTCTATTCTATTCTCCTATTCTATTATTCTATTCCCTTTCCTTTCTTTTTATTTTATTTCGTCCACTTATACATCGTCCACTTATGTACATACGTCTTACGTGGATACGAATGTTATTACATTCCATACTTTCTCTTATTTCTCTTTCTATTTCTTCCTTCGATCCTACGCATTCAGACATCATCGTACACGGCTCTTTTATTATTCTAATTTGTCACCCTAACACGGTATCACGATTCTCGAATATTTTTTTTTTTATCCATGCATGTGTTCTCCTTTACTCTTTTTTCCATTTTTTTTTTTTCGTTTTTCTTTCTTCTTCTTTTTCTATTTTTTTTTCTTTTCTTTATATCATCATCATTGTTATCATCGTTATTGTCCACGTTATTATTATTATTATTATTATTTTTTATTGTTATTATTATTATTTAAATATTTTTCTTTTCGTTCGAGTCAAGTTTCATGAATGCAACAACGAATTCGCTTTCTTCTCTCTCTCTCTCTCTCTCTCTCTTTCCTTTTTTATTTTTTTTACCAACGTTTCTCCAGTTTTCTACATCGTCCTCACATTCTTGTTACTCGTACTTACCCACCCTCATTTTTCATTCTTCGCTCGGCTATGTCCGTTACCACCACTCGTAATAAAGGATTTCAACATTTCTTCCAACCCTTCAACCCCCTCCTCACCCTTCTTTTTTCGTTTTTGTCTTCTCCGTTTTCTTTGACAAGAAGAATGTAAGTATATCTATATCTATATATATATATATATATATACACACACACACACACACACACACGCTTTTTTTTCGTTTCTCTTGCCTCCCCCCCTTTTTTTACATTTTTTAAAAATATTTTTCTCTCCCTTTCTCTCTCTCTTTTTTTTTTTTTAAATCTCGGAGGATATTTTTTCCTTCGACCTCTAATTCTTCTTCCTCTTTTTCTACTTCTTAGTCTTTTTCTTCTTTTTCTTTTTTTCCTTTTACCTTGTCTTCTTTTTTTTTTCTTTCTTCTTATTCTTCTTTTTCTTTCTTTTTTCTTTTTTTTTTTTTGCTGATTACTAGCTCACCAAAGAAAAGCCCTGTCGTTCTCGTTTCTCTTTCTGGCGTCCATTATTTTCCCCTTCTTTGTTTTTTCTCCTCTTCCTTCTTTTATTTCCTCTTTAACTTATTTGTGACGCTTATTTATTTATTTCATTTTCAATCGTTCGTTCGTTTGTTCGTTTGTTCGTTCGAGAGAAATAAAGAGAGAGAAATAAAAGGAGAGAGAGAGAGAGAGAGAATTTTTTCTTTTATTTGCTTGTTTTTTTTTTTATTATTAGTTGCTGTTGCTGTTGTTGTTGTTGTTGTTGTTGTTATTGTTGTTGTTATCATCATCATCATCATCATTATTACCAGATATTATTATCGTTATTATTGTTGCACTTTTACCTTGATCTCCATAATGTTTTTCCTTTTACAGATTATGCATAATATTCTGGATGTCACCTCCTCGATATTTCCTCGTTGTATATATGTTTCCTGTAGAATGTTTACGCTTTATAAATGAACGAAAGATCAGAATGCAAATATACTATATATATATATATATATATATATATATATATATATATATATATATATATGTATGTATACGAGAGAATTTTTTTAATTTCCCGCGTTGTTCATAATATTCCTTAATTCCAAGATATATCATTCAGTACATGGAGATGACAACCCGGAAGAATAAGATCTAAAGTCATATTCTTTCATCATAGCTTCGTTTCTTTTGCTTCATTTCCACGCGCTCTCTATTCATTTATTCCACTTTTATTTTCTTTTTCACTTCGTTTTATTTATTTATTTATTTTTTTCATTTATTTTTTTCATTATTTATCTTTTTGTCTTACGTATTTTTGAAAATCCACGAGACGAGAAATCTTTTTCCTTTAGAAGCATATTAATGGGAAAATTTTTCGAATTTCCTACGTTTTTTCTAACGCTCGTTAATTCCAAGACGTATAATATTATACACGTTGATGACGTGCCGGAAGAAAAAGCTCCAAGGTCATTTTCTTTCATCGTTGCTTCGTTTCCTTGGCGACCTCTCTATAATTCTTTTCATTTATCTTTCGCTTATATTTTTCCTATTTTTTTTTTTCTTATTCCTTTATTTCTTTATCTCTTTCGAATTCTTTAGAGAAACATTCTCTTTTAAAGATAGATTAAAGGGCTGCATAATGGATGAGTTTGATTTTTTTTTCACACTTTTCCTCACATTTTTCATAAACCTCGTTAATTTCAAAATGTACTAATTCGATGTTATTTTCTTTCAACGTTGTTGTTCATTTCCATGTGACCATCATAGTTATTTTTGTTACCCTTTCTATTTTTCTTCTTCTTTCCCGTTTTTCAAATCTACCGCTCAGAGAAAATTTTTCTTCAAAGAAATACGAAAGGGTAAATGGTGTAGACAAATTTTTCAGTTTATTCGTTTTACTTTCTTTTTTTTTCTTTCTTTTTTTTTTTTTTTAATAACACTTGTTAATCACAAGATGTAGAATAACCCTTGGGGATGAGTTTGAAAAAGAAGAAAAATTGAAGATTTAAGAAAGGTTCAAGATTATTGTCCTTCGTTCTTGCTTTGTTTTCTAGCGACCCTTATACTTCTTTTCATTTATTCTTCTTCTTTCTTCCTCTCTCTCTCTCTTTTTTTTTCTTATACTTTTTTCGAAAACTCGCTAGAGTAACTTCTTCTTCAAAGAAAGATGAAAGGTTGGAGATGGGTTAAAGGTGGAGATATAAATGCATTTTTATCCAATTTGACGCTTCGTTTCTTTCCTTCTTTTCTCTCTTTCTCTTTCTCTCTTTTTCTCTCCTTCTCTCTCCACCTGTTTCATAGTTTTCCGGTGTAACATTATTGCCTTCGCTAAAGGACAAACGCATCTCAGTGATTTTTCTTCCTTTGTATCTTTCACGATAAAGTCCAGCATTAAAAGTCGTGAGAAAGAGAAATCTCTTTGCTCGCGATATCATTTGTGAGTTCATTGATGTTTTATTTTTTTCCTTTTTTTGAGTAGAAAGTAGAGGGTTTGGAAGGTTAGGGTAGTAGAACTTCGGATCTGCAGAAATTATAGGGTTGGACAGCAACGATTTAGTTACATCCAATTTTACTTAGCTTTATTATTTTTCTCGTGGAAATTTTTATCTTCTCTCTCTCTCTCTCTTTTTTTTAATCTACTCTCATTTTTCTTTTTTTTTTTCTTGTTTCTTTTTGCGACGTCACATTTACGTTCTTTCGATTTCGATCATTCAACGATTTGTAAGATCTCTGAAATATAATATATATAATTATAATAATAATAATAATAATACTAATAATAATGTGATGAGAATATCGTATATCATCGAATGATTATGATAATAATAATAATAATAATAGTGATATGAAAGTGATGCTAATATTTATGATTAAATATGTCCAATATATCGTTGAAATTAAAATGGAATCATTGAAATGAAATAATAATTGGAAATTGACGATAACTGAACAATGTTTCATTTAAAATGAGATGAAAATATTTGCGATGAAATCTATGGTTGATAGAGCGGAATTAAAATCTGATAAAGTTCGATATTATTAAAGGTTGAAATAATTCATTGATAATAAAATATTATTAATAATAATAATAATAAAATTATTAATTGAACACGCATAAGACAAAATAACAAAATTACAAATTAAAGTTAAATAGAAACACGTAGAATTGCAAACAAAAATTATATATATATATATATATATATATGTTGTAATCAAAAGAATTGAAATGTGTGTTCAAAAGAAAAATTAAAATGAAAAAAAAATATTTAGAAACAAACGTAGTTTTTTTTTTCTAGGTTTATCGTACTCAATCAAATTTATTCCAGGATATTGAAGATTGATATGAAACGTGGAAAATAAAATATTAATTATTACGAAAAGAAATGGACAAATATTTTTCAATAGAATAAACGTTCGATTGGATAATATGGAATTAAAATTGGAACAAAAAAAGAAAAAAGAGAAAAGTAATTTTTTTTTAATTAAAAAATACTTAAATAAAACAAATATAGCTATATATCAAATCGATAGAATACATAATATTAAACATACGCAATCGTTGTGTTTATCTTTCTGTACATTTTATCAATATATATATGTGTGTGCGTATATATGCATATATATGTTGTTTGTTATATGTTTAAATATATATATATATATAATGTACAAGAATAATTATATTATAAAAATAAGATACGTACGATTCGACATTACAAAAATTCCGGATTGAAAAGAACAAAAAAAGAAAAAAAATAAACCAAAACAAAATAAAAGAAACGAAAGAAATTTTTATTATTATTATCATTATTACTATCGTTATTTAATTTTTTAATAAAAATGTTATTTCAAATTAAAAAAATTATAGAAATAAAATAATATATCGAATCAATCGTTACACTTACACATTATCGAAAATATTAAAGGATCATTCTTAAATTTCTCCTACGAACAATTTTATATCCTTATCACCGTTCGGTAACATATTTTACACGAGAAATCGTTTCGAACACGATAATCGATACGACATCCGAAATCTTCCTGATAGAAATCAGAAATTGTATCCGCTTTATCGGACCCATGCGAGTTTCGAGATCGATATCACTTATCGTTTCGTATTTTTCGCATTGAATCGTAAAATCCAGCCAAAGTGTCTACACTTTTTTCTCTCTCCTCTCTCTCTCTCTCTCTTCATATATATATATATATATATATATATATCTTCCTTCTTTCTGTCACTTTTTCACTCACTTTCAATCGTCATCTTTATCTCCTTTTCTCTTTCTCTCTTTTATTTTCGTTTTTTCTTTTCTTTGCTCTCTCTCTCTCTCTCTCTTATTGTTGAGTGCTTTGTTGTATATACATATATAGTAGATATACGTATCTCAGGATGTACGCTCGTTAGATTTTTCATTCTAGCTCTTTTTGCATTACGATCACGAATTTATTGCTCATGCTAGTGCTAGTGTTAGTGCTCGTCAAATGAAATCCGTTCTCAAGTGACTTTTTTTCCATAATCTCGAGGTCGGAGACTTCTCTGTCTAGGACAAAGGACACTTTTTATTTTTAAAAGGTCTTATGTCGTCGTCGTCGTCGTTACTGTCGATGGACGCCGACCGACTTTCGAGCTTCGAAGGACATACTTATTTAGATTTTACAACAAACTGTCGTCGCCATCTTGAAATACCTTTCGAAAATTTTTTTCTCTAATTTCCATTAAAGATCCTTGAAAATGTCAAGGGACATAAGGATGGGAAAAATGAAAGAAAAGTTTCAATGAATTATTCATTAGTGAAACAAATTTCTTTAATAAAGTTTTTAAGACTTAACTTGATAGAAACTAAGATATTTAATTTTTATTTGTCCTTGAGAGTATGTAGATTGTATTATGTTTATATTATCTTTTCTATATAATTTTATGTTATACATATATATATATATATATATTTGTTGGGTAATAATATAAAATAATATAAAAAATACTATATATGTATATACACATATATATAATAATTATAATAATATTTTTTAATATTTATAATTATTGATTATTAATTAATATTAATATTATCATGAATATATATATACATTATATATTATATATTATATATATATTCATTTTTGGAATTAACAAAATCTTTTAATTAAACTTTTGAATAAAAAATTTTATATATAAATCTCTCTTTGTCTCTCTCTCTCTCTCTCTCTCTCTCTCTTATTCATCTCACATATTTATTGTAAATATATTAAATAAATGTATTAAGAATTAAGAATATTATGTAGACAAATTAAATCATAAATTACATTGAATATAATACATATTTATATTTTTACTTTATAAAAAACAAACTTCTCTCTCTCTCTCTTTCTTTCATTCAGTCTTTTTATATGACAACATTTTATCTTAGGTACCTTTTCATGATTTTTTTTTGCTAGATATGTTAAAAGAACCGTAAGGGAAAGGAAACCAAGGAAAGGGAAGTTGAGGGAAGGGGAAAGGGACAGTGTTCTAGTAAATTTATTCACGGAGTGATTCATAAGGATAATGAATTACCACTTAGCGAACATGCACTTCCCTCTTTCCACCACCCCCTTCATTTCTTACCCCATCCCCATAAAGGTATACCTTTCTCGTATCTGCTCAACTTTCCTTCGATGAATTATGCTTGTTTTTGCGAAACGTATACTTTCTTGGCGACCGAACGTTCATTAAAAGAACTTTTTTATCGTTTGTTTAGAAAATAATTTACCTTTATCGCTCGTCCTGTTTAGAAGTTCGAGGAGAAAGAGAAAAGAAACAATAAAAAAAGAAAGAAAAGATAAAATAAGAGAACTCTCTTGAAAATAAATTTTAATATTATTTAATAACAATTTCGTGAATACGAAGAAGAACTTGTTAGAATTTATTAATCCTCGACTTATCCTCTACTTTTTAAAAAATTTCTTTTTCTACAATTAAGATTCTTGATATTATCCCGTTAATGAAAATTATTATCATTTGAGAGGACTCTTTCGAGTAAATTGTTTCTCTGTTTTTTTTTTTTTTTTTTTTTTTGAACGTGTGAGTAAATAAATAGTCTATATTTTTCTTCGTGCTTCTGTTTACTTTTTTCTTTTTCTTTTTTTTATTTATTTTTAATCGCACGCGTACATGGTAAAGCTTCTTCTTAAGGGCGAATCTCAGCGTTTTTCTGATCCTTTTCATTCTGTATACGTGTGTTCGTAGTTATGAAGGGGATATACGAATAGATATCTCTCGATATCAAATAGACATGGAAAGATCAAATCACTTTGATCCAACAAAATGGACACGTTTCATTTATGAATAATTTTTCTTCTTGTTACGGTGTTAACATGTTTGTTAATTCGTTAAATGATTATTTGAAAAAATATCCGAATTTATATGGAAATTACTGTTGTTACAAGTTTTATTTATTTATTTTTTTTTTTACGTATGCAATCAGAAAAATGTACATACATATATATATATAAATATATTTTTTTTATATATATGTATTCAGAAAAATTTATATTTTTAAAAATGTATTTTTTTGAATATTTCACATATTACTTTTTTTTTAATAAGATTTCCTTTTTCTTTCTTCTTTTTTTTTTTTGTTATTTTCAAAACTTTCTCATTTTTATGCATTGTTTGATTTTTAAACAGTATGTTTACACAATATTCTTTTCCTAAATTATTCGATTAATATTTTTTTAACGAATAATATTTTTTTTATTTCATTCACGAAACATTTTTTCATAATCTCATTTACGTCGTTTCTTTTTTAATAAACGATTCAATTATTCGATAAATAATTTTCAAACACGTTGAAAACGTATGTAAGGTAAGGGATAAATATCGAACGTTTCTGGTTGTTTGTTTTATAAACAAGAATTGAAATCTATGGTTCTATCCAAAGATCAAACTCAGTATTCGTAGTATAATAACAGAAAGAGACAGAGAGAAAGAGAGAGAGAGAGAGAGAGAGAGAGAGAAAGAGAAGGAAAAAGAATGTAACGAATTCGATAAAAATATCATATACAAAGCCAGATGTTTGTAAGTAAAATTTACGATAGTAAGTAACCATGGATTCTTAAAAAAGTGCTTAATATATATATGTACACATATATATATTCAACTCACAATTTTCCGCGATCGAAGGTCAGACTTTCGTGAACACGTGTAAAATTCCTGAGGTATAGAGTAGGATAAAAAAAAAAAAGAAAAAGAAATGACATGGAAAGATCGATGTTTTTTCGAAAAATTTTTTGAATCAACATTTTTCTTTTTCTTCAGATCGTTAACAAGTCTCTTGATTCGTAAAGAATTATCGTAAAGAAAAGCTTGGAAAAAGAATAATAATCGAATTGGGTCGGTGATCGTGAGAGTGATTTAAATCATGTAAAATTCTCGTTTTGAGATAATCCTTGGTAGTTTTTAGATTATGCGATCATATGGAAAATTAGTTTTATAAATTTTTTTAATAAGAAAGAGTGAATACAATTTTTCGAATTGAATGAAAAATTATTTGTTCTGGATAAGATATATGAGATCGTTTTATGGCGAATTGAAGCAAAAAAAAAAAAAAAAAAAAGAAAAAAAAGAAAAGAAAAGAAAAAAATTGTAAGACCAACGTACAATCGATATGTCGATAACGAAAGAAAAAGAAGAATGACATTTTTGACGAAATTTTTGATTTAGATCGGGAACTCGTTTCTTCATCATTTTCTTCTTTTTTTTTTTTGATTCACCCAGTATAAAGAAAAAGAAGAGGAAAAAGGATGTATGGGTGAATGGGTTTTAACTCTTGTAGGTGAGACTTCTTTACGAGCTACACACATGTATATTCACGGTTACGTATCTATGTATTATATATAGACAGAAGAAAAGACGATGAAAAAAGGAAAGAAATGCTTGCTTGGTAAAGTAACGAGATAAATTTTTAAGTGTGAATTACACGGCATGGAACGACGAAGAAATTTTATATACAAGCATGGCCATAAAACATTCTCGACCTTCTTTTACACAAGGTTTAACCACAATCTTGATGTATTTAGTTTAAGACACATGGTCATTGAGAATCCCTGTTGATTTTTAATATCTTAGACGATAAATGCGTGTATGCATGAATTTGTGTGTGTATTATGTGTTATTAATTTACATCGTAATCATGTACCTTTTCACGCTATTCGATCCTTCATTAAAGTTGACACTTCCTGAAAATGATAACACGTATCATTTGATATATTCTAAGCTTAGGCTTATCTACCCATTTTCGTAAATTGTCTAAAATGTATATATATGTGTATATGAAATATGATATAAAAATATATTATTATTATATATATGTAGTATACATTTATATTAATATACTTTAATATATATATATATATACATACTAGATGTATGTATATAATATATAATATATAATATAAAATATAAAATAATATAAAATATTAATAATGATATATTATTAATATCTCATAATAATGTATTAATAATTTATTACGTTAAAAAAAAAAATATATATATATGTGTGTGTGTGTGTTTCATTATATATAATTCGGTATAAAATTAACAAAAACAAAATCCCGACTAACTTTGATAATTATCGCAGCAGTTTTCTTTTAGATCTCAATAAGTAAATATCAAAAGTCTTAATTACCGTACTACGTTAAATAATTAATAGTTTCCTTTATTATATATTCATTTAAAATCTGTAATTTTACACGGTGTACAAAAAGTTAATTAAAATCTGGACAATAATACGTTTGTTTAAATTTAACATAGCTGATAAGATCAGCAATAAATATAAAACTATTTTAATTTAATATTTCCTCTTCAGTGGAAATTTCAAACTCGGAATCGTTGCTTCAACGTATAAAGTCAATAAAAACGGAATTTCGAGTGAATTTTGACAGTTATAGAATTAGTATACTTCTGCATTCCGATGAGTAAACATCGAAATTCTCTCTTTCCATGCGGATAAACTTAAACAATTTAGATTTTTAATTATTTTATTTTATTTTTTTTATTAATTTAAACGACCTTACGAATTATACGGAATATATACGACTATAATATTTGCGAATAATGAAATAGAGTCAGTGTATTATAGTTTACGATAAAAAAAAACTCATCTGTAATTGCGTACTTTCGACAAAAATTTTTAATCATTTTTAGAGAGGATGCTCGTAATCGGGAAAGCAAAAACGAATACTCGAAAGTAAGTATATTTTTTTGAAAGATCATTTCTTCAACGATTCTTTTTTTTTATTTTTAAACAGCAACGATGATATTAATAATTGTAATTTTTTCTTAATTTTTTCATTTTCAGAACTTGGTCTTAATCATTCGCGTAATCGAGAAATTCTTTTTCAACGAGAGTTTTTCTTCTTATTTTATTTGTTTTATTTCAAGCTTTTATTGTTATTTTGTTTAAAAATAATAGAAAATTTGTTCGTAGAAATCTTGCGTAGATTCGTTCGCGTTTCGAGATTTAAACAACTAACGTAGTTGCATCTACGCGAGCACGTACAATGCAGTCAGCGTTAGAACGAGTGTGTTTGTTCGCAAACTGTTCTTTCTATTTTTTGAGAATACGTACAAAACGTATTTATACAAGAGAGTAGAGTTTCGCAAATTAACTTCAGTCGCCGTTGGTTAGTAATTAATTCTAAACTACCGCGTATTAGAGTCGTTGCATCATCGAAGAGGATATCCAGCGACCTATGTATCTCATTTTCAACCACCTACGAATCAACCACGAATCAATTTCGACATTTAAACCGTTGGACGAATGTTTCCGAGCTACCGCAGAACTTCTTAAGTGGTAAGTGAATTTTTAAGTGCTTTCGATCATTCGATCATGATAACGACGAAAGATACGAAACGATTGATTGGTTTTAATTACAGTTAATAGAGAACTTCATTTAACGAGCACGAATAAATTTCTTTTCGTAGATTTATTCATTTACCGAGTGATTTATTATTTTTTGATTTGTTTATTAGATCATGATCGTTTATAATCTTTTTGTTTAAAACTGCGTTCATAATCATTTGAAATTTGAAATAATCTCATGGATTCTTAAATATCTTTCTCGCGTGAATCAATTAAACTAACGAAGAATTAATGAGTTTTAATAAAATATCTATAGTTTTATACTCTTTGAATTACAAGCGAAAATATGATTATTTTTTTTTTTTTAATAATTACAGTTATCGTTTCTAAAAAGGATTTTCATTGTATTATCCAAATAAAAATTAATTAAATGTCTGATCAATTTTTTTCGACGAAAGACGATTCTCGATCATTGCTTTCGAAAGAAAAAATATGAATATAGAATGTTTGCTAAACAAATAAAGAAGCAGAAAAAGATCTAATTACGTATCTATCGATTTTATCTCGCGAATTGTATAATATTCCAACAAATGTTAAAATTTTGATACGAACAATAATAATAGATTATAATAAAAATACTGATGGAATTGATATAGGCGAGCGAATTTTTAAATAAATTTCACACGATGTATAAATCTGAGGAAGCGTATAAAAAAATGTTTTTTCTTTTTTTTTTTTTATTTATTTTCTTAAATACGACGAAGTAAAACATTTATAACATTATTTACGTTCCATACAAATCTGTAATTTATTACATAATAATTTTGTTTTCAAATAAAATTAATAATAGACAAAAACCAGATGACTGTCAATTGAACGTTTCTGACGAATCTCTGTTAATAAAAAAATTATAATAAAATCTATCGATATAAGAGATAGATTTCGCGTTAATATCGATTTGAAAATCGACCGATATCGATTTTTTTTAGGAGAAAATATAAAGCTATTCGTTAAGACGAATTTATGGAACGGTTACTGTTTTATATTTCGATCGGACAAATAGATCTCGTCGGGTATCATAGATTTAAAAATCAACAGCGTGGAACACAGACAGTTTTAAATATTTATACGGAAAGGAACGTAAAACTTCTCGATCTAACGAATTGCCGAACGGTTTTGTTCTATCTTTCGTCCTCACGAATTGCGGAACTGTACTGTTCTACTATTTGATTAGATAAATAAATCTCGGTTGTACCTATCGATTTAAATGAAAAAATCAACAGCGTGGAACAAAGGACATAGTTTTAAATTTTTACCACAGAACGATTCTCCATTCTACTTGCGAAACGATATTACTGTTCTACTTTTCGATTAAAAAAAAAAGAAAAATATAAACAAGTAGAATTATCGATAGATTTTGATCTTTCAAGTCTTAGATCGAAGCTCGATCGATATAACATTTATTTGGATCTATTATTGTTATGTTTAATAATTATTACGAGTATTTGGATGTTATCGATCGTTTTGATCTATCTATTCGATTGATCGATATACAGTGTTGGAATTTTTAATAAAAAATAGTAGCGTTGTTTATTTAGATATGAAATATCAAAAGTTTTCAATAAAAGATATTCTTAGGTATTATTTATTTGGATATAAAATGCATATTAAATGTTTTCAATAAGTGATATCTCTATGGTGTTATTTATTTACATACATACAAAATATTAAACATTTCCTTCAACGATAGTAAGTGTAAGACATGATATTTATTTTTATTTATATTCTATTATAGGATATATAAGGTATTAAAAATTTTCGATTTAAAAAAGAAAAATGTTATATAATATTTTATTTATTGGGAGATTTGATGTCGAATATTTTTGAATGAAAAAATATTATATTTAAATATAAACCAATAAAAATTCTAATATTAATTATTGACCAATTCAATAACACAAATATGTACAGGTACGTTTATTTATACTGAATAAATACTTTTTTCGAACTATCAATTATCTCTCAATAGACGTTATTTCATTTAACAGTAATTTTATCTCGCATTAAACGTTAGATCTTTTTCATATGTAAATTACGTACATTATTAACATACTTTTAAATTACACGAGCATATAACATCATTACTAAGTAACCACTTTTTTATATTATCGATTTTATTCGTGTAAATAGGAATTTGTACATAAAATATGCCTGAGATAAAAATACATTCTCAAAATTTCTCGTGATATAAAATTTATATATTAATATGAAAATAAATTATATATATATACACACATATATATATGTATAAAAATATATATATATATTATATTAATAGTTACAATTATAGTTAATAAATTTATATTACGAATCAATTTTCTTCCAGTAAACATTATTTATTTGTAATGATTTATTTACGTTACAACGATAATTTTATATCGTATTAAATATTATTACATTTTATATATATATTATATAATATAAAAAAAATATATATACATTATATATTTATTTGTGTAATTAAAATTAATTTTAAATTACTTTGACTTATTATATCGTTATTATAATTTATCATATTACCCATCCTTTCTACGTAAACACCAATGCATTTATTTACTTACCAATTTATGTAAAAAAGAAAAATACATTTCCAAAATTTATTATATACATACCTCTCTCTCTCTCTCTCTCTCTCTCTCTCTCTCTCTCTCTTTCTCTCTCTATTTTTTATATATCATAGAATTGACTTCATCGTTGTTCTCCTATTTTCATAGTGACATATTTATCACATTTCCGCCTATCTAACTACTACCTTCCGTTTCTCCCTTATCATCTCTTCGTTTTTCATTCAGGTAGACAGTTTCCAACGATAACGGAGTAGTAAAATTCGTTCTCTCTCTTTCTCTCTCTCTCTCTCTTTCTCTCTTTCTCTTTTTCTTTCACTCACATGTTCCACTTCTCAAATGCACCATTTGCAAATTGATAAATTTTCACTCAGTCAGCTATTTCTCTCCTTTCTCGCACACTTCGATTTCTTTCTCATATGTAGCTACTCTGAAATCATAAAAAATGTAGAGAGAACTTGAAAGAAAAGTAGCCATTTGAAATCTGTTCTTTTCTAGTAGAGAACGAGAGACACACAGAGAGACAGAAAGAGAGAGAGAGAAAGAGAGAGAGAGAGGAAGTAAAAGATAGATAAAAAGAAAAAACAGAGATAGATGGATAGGTAGATAGAGTGACGGAGAGAGAGAGAGAGAGAGAAAGAGAGAGAGAGAGAGAGAAAGAGATAGAGAGAGATGAGATCAAAAGCTGTGTAAGTCGAGCATTCTCTGGACCCTCTTTCTAGATCATTAGTTTGATGAAAGCCTCGTAACTGTGTTTATTCGATTAGGTCATAATTACAGCGAATTAATGTCATCGAACTGTGAGGTCGAGCACCGTTAGAATGACATTTCTGGTCAGGAGAGGGATTTATACTTTTTGATAATATCTACGAGCGACATTTATGTCATTGCGAAGTCTCGAAAGAACAAATAAATATTATTTGAGTTAATAAAATTCATATGAATTTCCTTTTGATTTCTATTATATTTGAAAATAAAAGTCGACAATTACTCGTGATAATTCGTTTTAACTAAATATTAAATTATGAAGTGTATTAATAAAAATAAATTATAAGTATGTCGTTAAAAGAAAAAAGGAAATGAACAGTATAAAAATAAATTTTCCGTTCAAATGTATATAAAAAAAAAAAAAAAAAGAAGGAAAAAGAAATTATAACTCGAAGCTTTTTCTTTCTCTTTTCTAATTTTGGTTACATTAGCAGATATTATTAGGCTAAATATTATTTAAAAAAATTTTATTAAAAATATATATTATTTTTACTACTTTTTTTTTTATCGTCGTTTTGTGAGGAGTAAGCTTTTTAAAAAACTCTGTAGAGAGAGAGAGAGAGAGAGAGAGAGAGAGAGAGACCTTAGATTAAATCTAATGAGTCTTATGTTCTTAATGATAAATGTGGCTCTATTCTCGGCTGTCAGCAATCGGAAGCCAACACGTAGCTGAAATTAACTTCAGGTGTCTCTTAGATCAACTAATTAGATCAACTAAAGGGATTTCATAGCAAGTGTTCTCTTTAAAAATTAAAAGAAATAATTTTTTTCATCTAACTTTGACTTCTTTGTAAACAAACACGAGGAAAACTTAACAAAGTGTAATTGAAAGAGATTACAACGTTATCGATCGCAAAAATCCAATAGTTTCTTTAAATTTTCTTATAACACGGTTAATTTCGGTTCACGACTTTCGAAAACTTTAACTTTTAACGAATTTTCCTGTTCCTTAGCTTTTCATAAACGTAACTTATACTTTTCTATAGAGTGGATAATGTTTTTACTTAAACGACATTTATAGATTAATTAGTTGATCTAGTACGGTTTAATTATTTGATATATGTATCTTAATCTGCTTCAAATGTAGAATCAAATTTGACTCGTTTTGATTTCAAAAATCCATTTCGATTTCAAGAAATTTTCAAAATTATTCTCTTACAATTTTGTTTCAGTTTCTTTTCTTTTTTTCTGGACAGTGTATATATACATGTACATATTTCTTATATATGTATATATATATATATTTTTTTTCAAATAAATAATACTGTACAGTGTTTCTTTTGTTCCAACACTTTTTGATATTAAATATTTGTATAAACAACGCTGTAATATTTTTTTATATTCAATATTTCGACATTATTTATTGGCCAATTTGTTATATAAGTAAAAGAAATGTCATGCAAAGTTATAAGATACTTACTTTTTTATTTATCGCTCACTTCCCTCAGCCATTTGTTCGCGATCTATCTTTTAGATACTTTCGGTTCTCAATGGATGAAGCGTTCTTTTCGATTGGCTACTTTAAATGATCAATTTCTATTGCAGGAAGTCAAAAGATTTATTTTAATATTGACCCATAATATTATCTCGGTGTTTTATTCTTCCTTGGTTGATTTTTACTTTGTAATATTTCTTAAATTCAATTTATTTTTGTGATTCGCATCGTCTACGAATCGTAGACGAATTGATCGTGAATTTCAAGTTAGATAAAAATTCAATCATATCACGTATTGTAGTGTAAAAGAGATAGAGATAAAGAGAAAGAGAGAGAGAGAGAGAGAGAGATTTTTATTTTTATAGATTCATTTTTTATTTTTTTCGATTAAAATACTTTTTACTTCGTTTAATTTTTTCTTTCTTTTTTATTAAATTTTTATTGTTATTATTAATATTATTATTTTTTTCAAACGGACATTCTGACATCTTGTCTTCTTATTTCTTATCGAATTTTTATCGTTATTATTTTTATAATCTTTTTTAAACAAATATTTAAAAAAAAAATTTTTTTTCTACCTCCTTTTTAATTTATCATTATTATTATTATTATTATTTTGTCACACTGTCTTATTTAATAGATATAATATTTATTTACATGTTGTTAGCAACAAATATAACGTACATTCACGTCAAGTCAGATTATACTAATCAGACAAGTCATCCTAATTAGGAGATATACAGATATACATTTACAGTTTACAGGATTAACAATCATGCTGTTTGCGATCAAATTCGTATTTCTCGAGCTCGTACATATCTATGACTTTGATTTGATCAAACTGACGTATTATTCGTAGATATTCATGGCCATGTCATTTATGGATGAATTCATCTTAGAAACTAGATCGCGAAACTCGATCCAATTTTTGGATTCAGCTTAAAATATATCTAAAAAATTGAAAGTATAAATAATTTTTAATAACAAGTAAATAAATAAATAAATAAATAAATAAATAAATAAATAAATAAATAAATAAATAAATAAATATATAAATTGTTTTTTCTAAATTTGTTCACAACACATCGAATTTTTCATATTTTATTATTTATAATATTATATAATTTATATACACACATATTATAATTTGATACATACATATTTAATTTTTTTCTTATTTTAGTAATTCATTATAAGTAATAAAATATAATAATAATAATAATAATAATATCAGCAGTAATAAAATAAAATGACTATAATTATTCGTTGGAGTTAAATTATTTCGAATACAAAAATAAAATAAAATAAAATAAAATGAAATAACAAGGAGAATTCCCTAATATCCCTATTCCCATAAAAATTGAATAAAATAAAGTATACAAAAGAAAAATCACTTGTGGCGAGTTGATTTAATGCATCACCGATGGCATAACCAATCGATTTTCACCCAAACACGTAACGTCCATTTATTATAAACGTTATTCGATGGGATCGATTTATGTCGATAAAGATTTGTACGACGTGTTATGAAAAATTTTACTCGTATAATAAAAATACAGGAGGATAAATAAAAAAAAAAAAAAAGAGAGAGAGAGAGAGAGAGAGAAAGAGAAAATAGGAAAAAGACAAACGAAGCGACGAGAAGAAGAGAATATAGAGAACGGTGAAAATAAAAAATTACACAAAAAAAGAAAAAAAAAACGCAAAAACGGAAATAAAAACCCAAGAGATGAACACACTATCTCTCGCGATAGTTAGAGTTACTTTCGTTAGATCATTCGTATGACGATAAATCGGTACCTACTGTTCATTCTTTTTATTTATTTTTCTTTTCTTTTTTTTTTTATTATCTCCTTTCTCGATATCACGCACAGTTGAAAATTGAAAGGGTATTTTATCGATAGAAAACAAAAGTTAAAAAAAATTCTTAAAAAAGAATGTGTGATCTTTTAGCATGCATATTCACGATCAAACTCTCTCTCTCTCTCTCTCTCTCTCTCTCTCTGTCTCTTTTTTTTCTCTCTTTTTCGCTCTCACAGCCGTTATTTCCTCATTTAAACAATGCTAAGAGAAGCGAGATGAAAAAGAAGAAAACGAATAAGAAAAAAGGAAACGAAAAAAATTGAATAAATTGATTTCGTAAAATGAAACCAATGATAAACGCTTAAGGATGGTTATTCCTTCCTTTCTTTTTTTTTTTTCTTTCTTTTTCTTATTCTTTTTCTCATTTTTTTCAAGCTCATGGATCGTTATAGATAATGCGTGTATTTTACGATGTTGTTATCATATGTCATTGTCAGCAATGTTTTCTTTTCTACTTTGTTATATACCACACCCACACCCATATCAAATTACAAAACCACACACACACCCAAACATATGTAAGTATATATATACATACATATATATATATATATATATATATATATATATATATATATATATTAATACATTGAAAGAATAGGCTCGTTCGTTGACTGTTTAATTAGCTATATCGTCCGCTTGAGCATTGAGAATAAAACTATCGTAAATTGTTTACAAAAATGATTTCTTCCTGTTGAATGAATATTATGTGTTGTAGAACAACTATTAAAAAAAAAAAAAATAAACAATTGGCTTAATGCGATCGATTTTTTAATTATATATAACATAATTTCTTTTTTTTTATTACAAATCACTAACGAATATTAAAGTAATGCATTACATACATTTATTCGTTGGAAGTGAAAGGAGGGCATGGTCCTTGATCGTTAATTAAATTTTCATTTATCAATGAACGAGGTTGCTTAGTACACAAGCTATTCCACATTCTATTTTTTTTCATTTCTTTCTTTCCATTTGGTCCTATCGAATTATTGATTTCCTTTTTTTTTGTTTTCTTTTTCTTTCTATAGCAATATCATAAGCGCGGATATCCATCATTTGCATTTTATTCCTTGTAAATTCCATAGATACCTATATCTTCGAACAAGTTGGAGTTGTCACGGAACGTAGTCAAATCATCTCCATTTTTATCTCTCTCTCTCTCTTTCTGTATTTATATATATTTCTATATCTTCATCTTTCTTTATCTATCAGTATCTATATATCTATCTATCTCTTTCTGTTTTATTCAAAAACGCTGTATCCAGTCGAGAACGTTAATATAATTTCCTATTTTACAGTAGGTTCCTTTGATCAATGTTACCATCAATTTACTACCCTTCTCTCTGTCTCTCTCTCTCTCTCTATATATGTGTGTGTGTGTGTGTGTGTGTGTGTGTGTGTATGTATATGTATATATACTTTTTTCTTTCTTATTTTTTATTATTTTTGTAAATTTCCTCTTAAAACTTCTTCTGAACTCTATATCGCATTCTACACTTCGAATGAGATTACTTGTCGATCCTTTAATTCCACATTGTTATAAGAAGACTTTACGTTTATTAATTTCTTCTCTCTCTATATCTCTCTTTTCCACTCTCTCTTTCTCTCTCTCTCTCTCTCTCTCTCTCTCTCTATCTTTCTCTTTGTCTTTGTCCTTTTCACTCTACCTTCTTCTTTCTCTTTATATACTTTCTTTGTTAAGAAATTTATTATACAGGGTGGTACTAAATAAAATTTATAAACGTATTTTTTTATATGAATATAAAAGAACTTTGTAGAACTTTTATTAGAATTTTATATCATACGAGTTTCGTTAATAAACACAATTGATCTCTGACGTATAAAGTTATGTAAATATTTTGCTGATTTTTGTCCGATTTTTGTACTATCTTTTTTTTAATTTTTTATTTATATATAAAATATTGAAAATGTTGACGTTACTTGTTAATCATTAGTTAAATTCTTTTTTATGTAATGTAAAATTTCTTTTGAATCATCTTGTACATGTATTATAGTTAAAACGACTAGTATCATCGCTCTTCTTCGAGTTTTCAAGTTGTCTATCCAATGAGATCGTTAAGAGAGTTTCGTCACCGTCGTTAATCGCCCTACTACAAATAATTTCAGTTCTAATCAGTTAAACTTCACTTCCAATAAAGCTACCGATGATGATAATAATAATAATAACAATAATAATAATAATAATAATAATAATAATAATAATAATAATAATAATAATAATGATAATAATAATAATAATAAATAGATTAAAAAGATTACATTATAACAAAGAATGATACTAATAATTACTATTATTATTATAACCTATATTAATAATAATTATTAATATAAATTAATTAATTACTATCATTACAATCAAATGAATAATTTATGTTACTAAATATTGTTATGTAAGAAATATTATATCCCATTTTAAAAGTTAAAATAATTATACAACTAATTAAGCCTTGGAAAATCGTTATTAGGAATATCTCGAAAGGAGAAATCCCGTTGAAAGACCAGGATAGATTGATAAACCACGGAAATTCAGGATCTTTTGAATGAGGATAGTACATGAGAGCTCTGTTAAATAAGAAAAGGTCCGATGCTACGTTCCCGTTTTGAGTTTTACCATCTACGCATTTCAAATCTAACGAACCGCTTGTAATATTCGAGAATATCGCTTTAGATGAGCTTATGAATAAATTTCGCGTTTGATATTCATACGGAATGTGAATATCAAATGAACGCTTTGACTTTTCTTATCTGATAGAAATCAGATAGAAAGATAGATAGATAGATAAGGAGACAGACAAAGAGAGAGAGAGAGAGAGAGAGAAAGAGAGAGAGAGAGAGAGAACGTTCACCTTATTTTTTTATTCATTCGATATGAGAAGTAAAAGAGAAATTACAATTTCTTTTTTTTTTTTTTTTTATTTAATCGATAAATTTACGATCAATTTTAATCCATTGTTTCTTATCATTCTTCTATCTCTATCAATCATACGAGGAAATTCGATCTGATCAGAGTTTTTAATTAATTCTTTTTTCTTTCTTATCTAGATTTTGATATTTAATATTTTTCGAATATTCCTTTCGACGATATTAATTATAAATCATTATTAAATATAAATCATTTTTCTTCTACTTTCTTTCTTTTTCCTTTCTTTTTTTTTTTTTAAGTAAAAACAGTCAAATATCGAGAATATTACAGTGATATTGTCAAAAGCGTACAATACTGTTAAATGTCTATTCAATTTGACAGATATTCACATGTGTCCACTTGAGAGGACGATTAAACTACTGAAAAGTGTCACTTTCATCCCTCTCTCTCTCTCTCTCTCTCTCTCTCTCTCTATATATATATATATATATATATATATATATATATATATATATATATATATAACTTGTATTTCGAGAGAGACAGAGAGAGAGAACATCTTTATGTCCTTTAGATTAATGTTAGTAACGATAAGGATTCCCAATACTGAGAGCACTTTAACCTGTCCGAAACAGGTGCATATAGTAACTGTGCAAAACTCTTCGGGACTATAATTCTGTCAAGTCGTTATCACCGTATCAGATTCTGAATCCCTTGGGAAGTCAGAACTTAAACTATTCGCCATCGTTGATAATAACAAGTAGTTGTTAATAGTTTTCTAACTATACTAATTAAAACTAAACTATTATATTTTTATTTTTAATATCATCTTTTAATTATTTTCTTTGTTCTCTCTCCCTTTCTCTCTCTCTCTCTATCATGTAAACGCATGTGTATTTGTTGCGTGTAATATTTTTCTAAATATTATTTATATTACATCATCATTTTGAAATAATGAATAATATTTATTCTAGTTCGAATATGAATTTGTAATATATATTTGTCAACATAAATTCCTTTGAATTCGAAAAATTTAATTAATAAATAACTCGTACATTAGAATGTTTTCTTTTTAACTTTTATCTATTTTGAATATGACATTAAATATAAATATCCTTGACAAAAATATTATCGTTAAGATTTTTATCATTTAACTAACACGAAAAACAAATGGACTTTTATCGTGGACGTTCGCGCGTTTTAATTTTATATAATGGGATAAATATAACATAATGGGATTTTTTGTTTTTATTATTATGTAAAGTTGATGTTATTTCATGTACATCGTTGTGGTTGTCAAATGATGAGAATTTAGGATGCCATATTTGTTTTTCATGTATCTCCTAGATTTCTATCTCGAGCATTGGAAAATGAATATGAAAATGAAAAGCGAATCGAATTACGCTCCGATTCCCGATGATTTTCATAAATAATGAATAGCATGCCAGACATATTCTCTCTTTCTCTCTCTGTCTCTTTTTGGCTTTGTTCGAACGTTATACAGGGTGAATCAAAAATCTTCAAATGATTTTAATAATTAATTACTCCTTTTCGAGACTATTTTTGGATTAATTTTCTTTTTTTTTTCTTGACTAAAATTGTTACTAAAAGTTTAAAAACTGTTATACGATTTGAAGAAATGAAAAAAAAGGAAATAAAAAAGAATTAAAAAGATATTAAAAACTTTTCGAAGAAGTGTTATTCATATCAAAAAGATCATCTGTAGAAACTTTTGGTCCACCTTGTATTCGATCGATTCGCAAAATTCGAGGATTCTCGATTGAAATTGTTTAATAATTGAGAATATCAATGGAATATTAATAATGAAAATATCAATATCTTTCTTTCTTTTTTTCATTTTTTTTTTTTAATTATTGTTACTATTATTATTTCTTTTTGTTTTGATATTATCATATATAGTAATATGATATTTAACATGCAACTCTCGTATTATCCTTATCAATTTTGCATTTCTATTATCACAATAATAGATATGTATCTAATAATTATTAGAAAGGTAACGAGAAATCGAATCGTTATTTACAACGTTTGTAATATTTCGTAATACATTGTATTACATTATATGTCACCGAGAGATTCTAATTATGATTGTAATTATACTTCAATCATTCTACAGATTATTATCTTACATAATATATTTGTAATTATCATTATCGTTTATTGCAATTTGTCTCTCGTTTATATCATGATGTAAAAATTTGACTGAAAATAATTTTATTTCAAATAACCTTTATGGTTTTTCGGAGACGACAAGAAAAAATGTCGAACATTGAAATTGAGATTGATACTGGACGATGTTATAAGTTTAATACAATTTTTTTTTCAGAACAATCTTCTTTATATCTCAAGGTCATTGAAGTTTTTCTTAACAAATAGATATATTTTTTATTGATACAATATTATAATTTATATATTAATATAATTATTTATTTAAATAATATAATTTATATAATGACGAATTTAATGACATAAAATTGTTAATCTTATAAAAATAATGAAAATATTTAATATATACATATATATATGTATATGTATATATATATATATATATATATATATATATATATATATATATATATATATAGAAAATTTTGTTTGAAACAAAAATAAGTAAAATCCGGCTAGATGGCAATGAAATTATAATTCCAGGATCAGAAAAATATTCTCGATTATTTGATTTTCGTGGGGGATAAGAAAAAGAAAAAAAAAAAAAAGAAAAGGAAACTTAAAAGTTTTGGTTCAGAAGTACGCACCTGTTAAAGAAAAATTCGAAGGTTTAACCATTCGAGAAAATAAAGCAAGCGGATAGAGAAAAAGTTTTATTTAGTGAATGAACTCGACCAAAATGAATCACTTCATATCGGAGTATAGTAGTAAAAAGTATAGAATTCTTTCTCTCTCCCTCTCTCTCTTTTTCTCTCTCTCTCTCTCTCTCTCTCTCTTTCATTGTCAGTGATGCGAAAATACAAATCCTATTGGAGTATCTTGGTTAAGAATCATATTTAATAGCGTTAACGTGGATCTCTGAAAAATTATTCTTCAAATTTAACGTTGAACGTATCTTTGGATTTCTCTACTTTTTCTTCAGCGAATGTTTCGAGATAGCGGCCATTACATAAATCTAATTCATGAAATACATTGGGATAGTGAATATATTTTCTTCGTTAAATTGTTACTCTTAAACTCGTCTATATATTTCAATGAATATTATTATCTAATGAGAGAAAGAGAGTTTTCATCGCAACATTTATATAGAAATAACTACAACATATGATTGAACGTTAATTACAAGAAATGATTGGAAGCCATTAGGCTAAATAGAAATTCAAAAGTTATCACGTTAAATACACACTCGAACTGAGGAGCTATGATACAATAGGCGAATAATTAAGTTTTTTAAATCGAGTAAACTATGTTTGTGCGTGTATATATGTGTGTAAAGTTACGACTTTAAAACGTGATTAATTATCCGCATACGTTTTGATTTCCGAATAATAAGATTTAATATATAATTGTCGGAATTATCATTAATCGTCTATAACAGTAATTAGAATATTAAGATAATGTTTGATTAAATTAATGTTTGTGAAAGTAATCTTATTAATCATCGTTGCAACTGATTTCTGTGATTACATTAATAAACAATTACTTAACTTCTTTTTACGACAATGAAGCTGAAAAAAACATTGATTCAAACAAACCGTAATAATTTATTAATAAAACAATATTTTTGATTATGAATGAGATATTGAATAAAAAGTATCGATTCATTTCGGACGTACGTCAATGCGGTTAATAAAAATATTTATTTATTCCTTAGAATATCTTTATTATTCTATTGAAATTTTCCAAGTAAGTGAGAAAGTAAGAATGAAAATGAGACAGATAGATAGATAGACAGATAAATAAAATCTTAATGAAAAAAATATGGAAATTGTTTAGGAGCGAAAGATACGTTGACAACTCTCAGTAATGGGGGAGGGATGAGAGTTTGGAGGTTGGAGAGTAGGGGGTGAAGGTTGAAGAGTGGGGGTGAAATGGTGCATCGATGCTCAGAGTTACTTGATATGGAGGTTGAAACTGATTAAAAGTTTTCAACCCTGAGTCGATCGGTAAGCCAAAGTAACGTTCGAACGTGAACGACATTAAAAGTTTTTAACCCGAAGAAATGAACTCCCACTAAAGCCGATATAGAATATTTAAGATACGGTGTTCAGCAAAACTTTCAACTGTCAAAGAGAATTCAACGAGAATAGCTAGGAATGATTATCGAGAAAAAGGAGATTACAAAACGTATCTACGACGTCATTAATTTTTTTCATGATCAACGACTTCTTCTTGAATATCTTCAATTTTTTTTATCGTACGTTTGAATCAAAAACGAACGATGTTTCTTTACTTTTTTTAATCTCTCTCTCTCTCTCTCTCTCTTTTATTTTTTTTATTTTCGTTAGCAGTTTCATTTATATTATTTTTTTTTTTTTCTTTATTTCTTCTGTTTTCTTTTTTCTCTTCTCATAGCGTAATATAACGTTTCGCGAGTAATCTATTTTCCTTCGAATTGGATTTAATCTGTCAATCGGTACTTGCTTTTATTTTTTTCATTAATAGTAACGATATTTTTTTTAATTATAAGATAATAAAAGATAGAGAGAAAAAAGATAAAGAAAAGAGAGAAAAAAGGGAGAGGATGAAAATATCGCTCAAAATATTTTCATTTTTCTTCTTCACTCATACGTATTAAATGTATTTGACAACTAATTTATTTTCTAACGATATGTCATTAGATCGCTTAAAGTTCTTTCTTACGAAAAAAAAGGGAGGAAAAGAAAAAGGGGAATGAGTGAGAGAGAGAGAGAGAGAGAGAGAGAGAGAGAGAGAGAGAGAGAGAGAGAAGGGAGAAAGAAAAAAATGATCTTCATCGATACTTGTTCCAAAGACTATAAAAATACGCAGTCTCATAAAACTAAAACCGACGCACACGAATACATAGCATCTTATCTAATCATGACGTAAACCACTTTATTTGGTAGGATTTCCATTGCAGTGTAAATTCAGGATCGCATTTATACTTCAAAAGGCCTTGGGCGAACAACATCGTTATTAGGATCGTGAATAACAAATCTCGTTTTATTTAATTAATAATTTTTTATTTAATAATTTTTATTTTTTTTAAGAACAAAATCCGTTTTATTTGATTAATAATTTTGTATTTAACAATTCTTATTTTTTTTTATATGTATGTATATATATATATATTTGTTCTATTTTTTTAATTTATTAACAATAAAATGTCGACGATCGACATATCCATGATAACTCGTTTTATTGAAATAAAAATAAAACAAAGTCGAGGGTGTGTGTGTGTGTGTGTGTAATATAAATATCATTGTATTAAAGAATATATATAAAAATAAATCGATTATTTTAAAGCAAATTCAAATTAAAGAATAAAATAAAATAATAATAAAAAAAAAGGGGCAAAGGAAAGAAAACAATTGGGAAAGAAAGAAACTTTTTCAAGAAATAAAAAAAGTTTTTCTTCGGTTTCGGCTTTTAAAAAAAATATATTAGACAGTTCTTTTTCTTTTTTTTTTAGTTCCTTTCGAAGAACAAAATTTTTTTTTTTTTTTTTTAATATAGTCTGACGAAGAAAAAGGAAAAAAGAGATAGATGGATACAGCAAGAGAAAGAGAGAGAGAGAGAGAGAGAGAGAGAGAGAGTGAGAGAGAGAGAGAGAGAGAGAGAATTCTTCGCACGAGGTTGCCCTTTATGCGCCTTACGGTAAATACGGCCATGTCTAAATTTATCGCTTGGCTTGCACGGAAGGAAGTTAGCTTGATAAGGTGGATAGGTAGTACACGAGTTCTCCTCGAAGGTATTTATTTTCGTGAACGATACTATACCAGGATTAGAGTGATTTCTTCGATAAAATCTTTCTCTTCGTGGCGACTCAATATCGATCGATCGGAAAGCCTGCAGGGGTGAGAATGGGATGAACAGAGAATTAGACAGAGAGAGAGAGAAAGAAAGAGAGAAAGAGAAAGAGAGAGAGAGAGAGAGAGAGAGAGAGAGAGAGAGAAATAACGTACGAAGAAAAAACTTTTTCTCTCTTGTATCTTTTTTTTAAATCTTTTTTCTTTCCTTTTTCCTTTTTTCTTCTTCTTCTTCTTTTTTTAACCCTTCCCTAACTGAGACGCACTCCCTTTGATCTTATTTAATATTTCTCGCAAAAGTCGAACTTTTCTACGAGCATTCTCATTTCTTTTATCTTAAACCAAGTGATTCATAAATCTTTCTTTGCAAATCCTTTATTACCTATCCTTCACCTTCACCTAACTCAGCCATCTAACTTACATGATATTAATATCATGGAAACGTCGCGATCCCATTCTTTTTCTTTTTTTATTTTTATCTGTTTATTTCAATTTTGTTTTCTTAGTTTTTTTTTTTTTTTCTTGATATACATTTCATCAGTATACGTTTTATTAATGTATACTTCGTTGATATAATTATAACGAAAACGTTGTAATTGTATTTCTTTTCTACTTCTTTTTATTTTTTTAATTTTCTTTTTTTTTTTTTTTAAGGCGCATTTGTAACAAAGAAGAAAAAGAAAGATTATGCATCACATCGATCAAATAACTGCGCGCGCGTCTAGCCTCGATATATATATATATATATAAATTTGTATTCAAATACTCAGTAATTTTTTTATTAAAAATTTTAAATTTTTTAACGAAAATTATTTCATTAATCCAATCCAATAAATTCTTTGCATTTAATATATCTATTTATATCGAATATTTGAGGTCTCTCTCTCTCTCTCTCTTCCTCTTTCACTTGATATAAATAATAACTTTCGGAGTCGTCGATTTACGTGCACAGTTATTTCTACAAAAAAACATTGTTGAAAGGATAGAAGAAAAAGAAGTCCGATAAAAAAGGCAAATAAAAAGAAGAAGACGAAGAAAAAAAAAAGAAAAGAAACGAGAGAAACAATCGTTTCCGTTTCGTTCTACACGCATATACGTAAGTATAATACTTAGTTGTTCGAGGGTTTTAAACGAAGTAAAAGTTCTGCTCATGAAAATAATAATATCACGGAATAGGGTGGAGAGATGAGTGTGGAGGTGGAGATGGGGTTGAAAAAGTTAGTAAATAAAGTGATATATATGACTGGTGGATCATTATCGAAAAGTGGCCATTCCATTATAAAGTTTTTAAGTAATTAAAGCTGAAGAGATTTTCAAGAGGATCAACGAGAGAAAAGCTTGCTAACTTGCCAACTTGCTTACTTGCTTGCTTGGTTATTTGCTTGCTTGCTTGCTTGCTTGCTTGCTTGGTTACTTGCTTGCTTCCATGCATTGTATGCTTCGTTTCTCAAATGTATAGTTAAGTAATCCTTGAAGTGTAACAGTGTAAAATAGGTCTTCGCTTTAGGCTAAACGTCATTTCTCTCTTCATCTCTCTCTCTCTCTCTCTTTCTCTAATATTCTAACTTTGTTTATCCCTAACATTCTTTCTCTAAGTTGATAATTAATCGTCCTAAGAACTTTATCTCATTCGTCGAGATGGGTAATGAGTGTTAAGGTTACGAATGAGCACTATAAATAGCTATCTACGTGTATACACATACATAAGAAGAAGTACTATACAGGGTGTCACGTTTTAAACGATACCTATTAATATCTTCGATCCTATTGATTTTCTTAATATGAGGACGATGTTGTTCAAATGAGAAAGTCAGAAGAATTTTTTTTTTTTTTTTTTAATGGAAATCGATATTTTCAATCTAACGAAAATTGTAGAGTATATCGATACGAATCCAACGAGTACTCGCATTGTATTTTTTCGTTGATATTTTATCGAGTTATAAAACCTTGAATTTTAATCGATTGTGTAACAGCAATAATGTTCTTTATGACTGTTGAAATCCAACCCCAACTACTCTCTCCTCAACCCGTTTCAAGTGATTATTATTTCAAAAATGTTAGAACGAATATAAATGAAAGAATGAATATCAAAAAGAGAAAAAACAAAAAGGAAGGGAAGGCAAAACGAGGAATGAAATTGATTGATGAATTCATTGGTATTCATATGTTTACAGGAAAATTGATTACATTACTGCGATTACAAAGCTTTGTTAAAATTCAATTCGTCATAGTATTCATGAAATATCGATTAAGAGACAAATCGAGTGGGTAGCTGCATTCGTATTTGACGTCCTTTTAAAACTTTTGTTGATCTTAACGTATTGATTTTTATTTAAAAAAAAAAAAGAAAAAAAAAGAAAATTGTCATGACTTTCGTATTTTATATATATTTTGTTTATAATGCGACACCCCTTATATATGAATATATATATATATATATGTATATATGCGTGTGTATGTGTGTTTATATATATGTATATATATAGTGAATAAAATTTATAAAGAAATTGGTTATTATCGTGTTAGTCACTTTTTAAAAAAAAACCCAACGAAATTGTTTACGTTGATTCATTAGAAATTAGAAAGGAACTCGATCCATTAATTTGACCTATATATATTTTTTACAATGACTATTGTTGCTAAAGAAATAGAGTGGAGAAATGGAGTTGGGTTTATAAAAGGGTTGGCCAACTCGAGACATTAAAATGTTCAGAGGAACATTCGATGTCAATGTCTACGTTTAAATGCATTTCTTTCTCTTCCTCTCTCTCCCTCTCTCTCTCTCTCTCTCTCTCTCTCTCTCTATTTTCCTCTCTTTTTTGTAATTGAATTCTCTTGTATTGTCAATCGTTTAGATTTTACTTGTTGAGAAAATTTTTCTTTATTGAAAATATTACGTTATTGAGCGATCGTATCGTTTCTTTCTTTGACCATTTCAAACGTATTCATTATTCTGATGAAAAAAATCGAATGGAAGAGAGAGAGAGAGAGAGAGAGAGAGAGAGAGAGAGAGAGAGAGAGAGAGAGAGAGAGAGAGAGAGAGAAAGAGAGAGAGAGAGAGAAACTGGAATATTTTAATTATGTGACTTTATACATGTGATTTTTATATTAATTATTTTTATATTAATCATTTAAAAAAATTATTGTATATCAAAAATGAAAGAATTATATATATATATACATATATATAATATATATATAATATATATATGTATATATATATTTATATGTACGTATATATATATATACCATGACATTGTGCTTTCAAGCGAAACGACTTTGCTCCTCTTTTTCCTTCAACCAAACCTCCCTCTCTCCCTCGGGATTTTATTTTTTTAAAGCTATCATCAAACGAACCAGATCTTCCAAATGTAAAGCTTTACAACGGGATATAAAATGCACATCGTTGGGAAATTCTCGTGAGTAATTTTTTTACTTTCTTTGTTTTTTCGTTTCCCTCTTCTTGTTTCTTTTCTTTATGATCGATTTCTTTGCCTTTTCTTTCCTCTTTTCTTTTTTTCGTATTTACTATCCAAAAAATTAAGAATAAATATTCCACTGGTTTTAGAATAAATTCACAAATCTCGAAAATCTTCGTTCCGTTATTTTCTTTTTCTTTTTTCTTTTTCTTTTTCTTTTCTTCTTACCTTTCTCTTTCCCTTTCCCAGTTTTGTATTCATTCCTTATGCAATTAGAAATAAATTTTCTACGTATGAAGGATCCAACCATCCAATGAGAAATTTCGTTTAGTTGAAACTTACATGAGGTAGTTTCTACGTCTATTTCATTTAACTTCTGTGGATTAGAGATCGACTATTCCGTGGCAGAGAGAAAGCTTAAGTACTCTTCTGCTCTCTCTTCCTCTCTTTCTCTTTCTCTTTCCCACCCTTTCTCTCTTTTTCTAACTTTAATGACAAGTAGGACTTTCTACGTTAATTCGACCTTAGTGAACCGATTACTTTAGTTTTGAAATATATTTCTTCAAATTAACGTCATTCGACATTTTCATTTAACCAGATAAAATCGAATCTCTTTTTCCTTTGTTTATTCATTTATTAAATTTTTGTTCTATTTTCTTTTCTTCCGTTCCTTTTTTGTCTTTTTCATTCGACTTTCTCGAACACTTTTATATATATTTTTTTTTTATTATTTTTATTATTATATTTTATCATTTTTTATTATTTTATATCTTTGTTATACTTTTGTATTTTTTTTTTCTTACTTAAGAAGAATTTAATTAGAAACTTTGCAAAATTAAACGATTAACGGTGGTTAATTGATAGTTAACTTAATACATTATGGACGATACACAACGCTATTTTCCACATTTTCTGAAAATAATAATTAATTTGAAACGTTACTTGGTACGTTTGTTTAAAGGACACTATTAACATGGTAATACAGATAAACGAATATTTTGTGAAACGAATCGTTAAATTAAACGTAATGCGGCACACCCGTTATATTCCTAATCAAACAGAATTGCAATGAGAACAACAAATGTACCGGTTATTATGAAAATGTTCTCGTTTATGTATTATATTTGTCCAATATACGTATGTATGTTTATAAAAAGTAATGATCCATTTTTTATTCAACAGAAAACGAACAAATAAAAATGTACGAGTGTGTATTGTTTATTTGAATAATTTTTAGCAGAAGAAAAAAAAAGTATATGAATGCACGTTCCTTATTTATATATAAGGTATTGGAAATTGCAGATTTTTAATTAATAAAATATTATTATTATTTATTTAAACATAAACTAATGGAAATGTGGAATTTTCAATAGAAAAAGAAATATATATATATACAATAAATTATTATATGTATATATAAACGTACTATTATAATAAACATGCAAAAATAAATATACTATTATTTATAAATTACTTACGTATTATTATTAATATATATATATATATATATATATGTATATATATATATATATATATATATATATATATATATAATATTGATAAAAAATTCTAACATTACTTACCAATCTAATAGATCATGTTTCAATCTAGTTTATCCATTTTATCCTGATAATATAAAATATAAGAGATGAGATATACGACACAAATTTTTTTTCGTTTATCTATTATTATCATAATGGATGCCATAGATAAAGTAAAAATAATAAAAATAATAATAATAATAATAATAATAATAATAATAATAATAATAATAATAATAACAATAACAATAATAATAATAATAATATAGAGAAAAAAAAGAAGAAAAAGAAAGAAGATATTTCATAGCTCGTGTTCGAAATGCGTTAAATAACATAACGGATGCTGTGAGGATGTAAATTTTCGACAAAAGAAGGATAAAGAATATAAAGGAGCTGATCTACTGGATCAAATCCTACCAGGACCGAATATATACTTTTATACGCCCTAAACTAAACGACATTGTCACTTATGAGGTCTCGAAAAAAAAAAAGAAAAGTCCATTTGTATTCGATCAAATTAATACATTGTTCCCTTTTCTTTTTTTTTTCTTTTCTATTTCTTCCTCTGATCTCTTTTCTTTCTTTTTTCTTTCTTTTTTTTTTTTTTTTTTACAAAGCGTACAAGTCCGTCCTTCATATTTCGTCGTTTTCGATGAGCAGTAAAGTGTTTGAAAATTTTCATAGAGTATAAAATCATTTGCTTGAGATTAATACATCTTAAGATTAATACGGCCCTGAATCCTATCTTCATCTTAACATCTGAACGTTTTTCACCCTTCGATATAACACTCGAGAAAAGAGGGACAAGATTTGCTGACACGTAGCACCCCAAATGGACTATATTGTGGGTAACTATTTATTTATCTATCTATCTCTCTCTCTCTCTCTCTTTCTCTCTTTTTCTTCATATGTGTGTGTGTGTGTGTGTATGCATATATGTATCCATGATATATATATATCGTAGAATTCTTGAAAGTATCTTCGAATTTATCGTAATATCTGTGATACGCCTAACGGATATACGTAAATCCTCCAACGCAAATTGGAGCTTTGAAAGCGTTTTGATGTTTCTCGTTTGGATCAAGCAAAATAAATTTATTGTGGATAAAGTTCCTGTTATCATCGAATGGATCGATAATAAATACAAATCTATTACTATGTACGCATATTCATCGAAACTCGAAATTTGTAATGTTACTTGTTTCGTCATCGAAATATTTTTACTTGATATCTTTTTCCACGGCAATTACACAGTCTTAATCAATAATTTGAGAAAAAAGAGAAAGATTATTATAATATTGTATTATACAAATCATATGTAGATCATATAAATCATATATAAATAGATTAAATATAAATGTAGATTATATAAATCATATAAGAGATATTTTATTTAGTTTTCTAACATTTTTTTCCTTCAAAAATAAAATTGAAATATTTAAGTTAAATGTGAGACACTATACATGTACATAATATATATATTGAATCTATCGATTCAACGTTTGCATCACGTGATTAGATAACTTTTATTTGTATAAGTTCGATGTCTCTCAAGAAAGTTAATTCCATTCGCAGTAACACGTTATTATCGCGTAGGAGCTTTAATTCGTCCATTAGGAAAATGGAAGGATGATGAGTTTTCGAGAAAACCATACGATTCCATCAGTATCTTTACGGAAATGAAATAACCAAAGTTAGTTTCTTACTCTCTCTCTCTCTCTCTCTCTCTCTCTCTCTCTTTCTCTCTTTTTATTCTTATTTTTTTTTTCTTTCCCCATTTCCAAACATTAACGTTTGTATTAGATTTCTCAAGTTCATGAAGATACACGATGTAACATTATAACGGATTATGACGATCTAACAAATTATGTATAGCATGTAATGTATACTTACGTCATAGGATAAGATAATTTATAACAGGGTGTCTCTTCGCTATTATATTTCATATGTATACATACATAAATATATATAAGTATATGTGTATATATATTATAGTACATAATATGTATATTCATTTCTCCCTCTCTTTTCGTCTTTCTCTTTCTTTGTGAATAATTTTTAGAATACTATAATTATTAAGACTTCTAATGTTATAACGGTAGAAAAGAAAAAGAAAAAAGATACTTCGAAATATAATTTTTAAAGAAGCCGGAAAAAAAGCTTTTTGCTCGTTTATTCCTTCTCGCAATTTTTCTTTCTTCGTAATAATATTTTTGCCTTCTTTTTTATTTTATTTTATGTAAGAAATATATATTATATTACAATTATATCATATTACATATAATATACGATACATATATATATCTATTATATAAGTACTTGAAAGACGATGAACAAAACGAAACATAAATATTCTTAATTATAAAATTGAAATTTTATATCACAAGAACAGATAACAATAAGAGAAATACTCGTGTTCAATGAATTAAAAGCTTTCCGATGATCGTTATTTATTTATCAATTATTTCCAAAGTACACCTATATATTGGACGGTCGAGTATTTCAATATGTCTCTCTACGAACAAATCGTTAATTTACGAAGTAGTTAGTTAGTTACCGAAGTGATATTGAGAGAGAGAGATAGAGAGAGAGAGAGAGAGAGAGAGACAGAGACAGAGAAAGAGAGAAAGATAGAGAGAGAGAGAGAGAGAACTTCGGTGTTCTCTCGAAATTATTTCGTTGTTTGCCATTACCGACAACGAGTTAATGAGCAATTCAGTTAGAGGTACAAGAGAAGAAGATTCTCACGAATCTCGGCTAACAACACAAAACGTGAACTCTTGTTGTATTCTCACACTCTCACTCTCTCATTTCCTTTCTTTCTCTCTCTCTCTCTCTCTCTCTCTTTCCTTTCACTTTCACTTTCTCTCTCTGGGTATCTATTTATTTATTTGTCTATCTGTTTCTCTCTCTCTCTCTCCTATTTCCGCTCTCACTCTCTCTCTCTCTCTCTCTCTCTCTCTTTCTCTCTTTCTTTCTTTATCTATCTATCTGTCTCTTTCTCTCTATCTATTTATCCATCTATCTGTCTCTCTCTTTCTCTTTGTTTTTCTCACTCTCTCTCTCTCTCTCTCTCTCTCTCTTTCTCTTTCTCTTTCTTTCTTCCTTTCTTACAATAATCTCTCGAATCCATTCGAAAATCTTAAGAGAAAGTAAGTAAGTAAGTAAGTAAGTAAGTAAGTAAGTAAGTAAGTAAGTACTTATAGAAAAAACGACTACGAACGAATTTTAATGGGAAGAACTAGCGCATTATTTCTAAGAACAAAATCAGAGAAAAGAAGGTTGAACGTGGGTTGATGTTTTTGCTTGGTTGGAGATGACGATGAAAGTTTCTATAGTTGATAGCTGGGGGTCGGTTATGCGAAATCACGAGAAGTTAAACGAGAAATTTTCTTTACCCTCTTCTTAATTATATTCGCTTTCACAAATATTATCCGCCAACACAAATCGAAAAACGAAAATTGTCTGCGAGACATTTCTCCTCTCTTCTCTTCTCTCTCTCTCTCTCTCTCTCTCTCTCTCGTACGCGTGTTTTATTTAATTTTATCTTAATGAAAATCTCTCTCTTGTCTGCTCATTTTTGTTTTCTTTTCTTCTTCTCTCTCTCTCTCTCTTTTTTTTTTTTTTTAATTCCATATACATCCAAGATCTTTCTCGTATTTTTTTTTCCTGTTTATTTCTATCTCTTGTTCTTTTTTTTTTGTTTGCTCTCTTATCTCTTTTTCTTGTTTTTTTCTTTTTTTTTTTTTTTTTACAACTCGATCGAATTTTTTGTCGGACTTGGATATTTTATTGCTGAATAAATATTCATTTTTTTTTTTATGGCTGACATACTCTGTAATCCTTTTCTTTTTTCTACGAATTTTTTAGAACTATTTCTCGTCCATTTGCTCGTCCATCTTCCATTTGTTTCGTTTTGTTTTGTTTACTTTCTTTTTTTTCGTTTCTGTTTTTATCCCTCGCTTGATTGTCCGCTCGATATTTCGATATTTGTTCAATTTTTTTATACTTATTTATTCGTTTAATCCTTTTCCTTTCTTCCTTTTTTACTCCATCTTGATTCGATTTTCGGATTTAGATATTTTTTTTCATTTCCATTTGTTTCTTTTTTTGAAGCAGAAATATCGCATTTATTACTTTCTTTAATTATTTTTTTTTTTCTTTCCTTTCGTCTCCTCTCCCTTTTGCATTATTTTTGTGCTTTATCTTTCGACTCGCTATTGTTTCTCTCCACTTTTATCTTTTTCATTTTTATTTTCATTTCCTTCACGAATATACACACGAACACGCACACACACACCTATATATAATATATATTTATATATGTATACATCAAACATCATAGAAAAATTTCAATGGAAACAAAATGGACGAAGTACTAATGGCAACAGGTGCCATTACTGTTACATCGTACCGAATTTTCAACGAATGGAGTTTTATCAGACACGAATACGTGACGAAAATATCCTGACGGTCGGATCGGTCGATACGAAAATTCGAAACAAAAGTTCTAATTGAAAATTTCTCTTTTTGAGTGACTTTAAACGATGTAAAGAGGGAACATGTCGAAGAGATCGCTTCTTTTTTTTTTTTTTTGTTTCTCCGTTTATCATGGAAAAAGTTTTCGTTGGAAACTTTTCAATCAGGATGAAACGAGAGATGACAGTTTTGTATGTAGCTGTACAAATTTGATTACGTTCGAAAACGAGACACGTGTAATATATATTCGAACAAATGGTGTCCGTATAAACGAGAATACGGTGTGATTTCCATTACGAAAAATACAAAGAAATAAAACAAAATAATAATAATGATAATAATATAGATCGATATCATCGTATATCTAAAAAAAGAAAAGGGATGTCTCGATATTTTATTTGTAATCAAAAAAAAAAATTTTTTTACGACCTATTATGTTTCCAAAAAAGAAAAAATAATAATAATAAAAAATCGTATAAATGCCGACACACTTTATCGAAATATAAAACAGAAGTAATGTCGTGAAATTTAATTAATAAAAAAAGAAGAAAGTAAAAAGAAGAAAAGTAAAAGGAAAAAAAGAAAACAGAGAAGCATCAACACACTTTGTTTAATAAACATTTTTAATAAGCAAAACAAAACAAAACGAACGAACAAATAAATAAATAAATAAATAAATAACAACGTCGGGAAAAGTCGATATTTCCTAAATAATTTCATTCATTCCTTTCTAATTTCTTTCCAAGTGCTCCGTGTTATAAAAAGAACCAAACATTTCTTTTTCTTTTTTTTGTAGGAACGTCGATAAAGACCAAAAAAAAAGAAGGGTAGACGTTTGCGAGGAGGAAAAAAGTTTAAAAAGAGCAATCGTGTACATTGAAAAACAAGAAACGTCCATTAAACGTCTAATAGGAATGACCAGTGAAGTGCATACGAGATGGATTAGCTGTCTCTTTCTAAATAGAAGAAGAGGAGTAGAAAAAAAGGAAAAAAAATTCAATCTTTGCGAGTCCACGCTTACCACATTCGATCTTCTTTTTCTTGTTCCTCTTCTTCTTTCTCTTCTTCATCCATCCTTTTCTGTTTTCTTCGAGCAAACAACTTTTCTCGAGAGGACGAGTGGAAAAAGCTTTATACAGTATCTCAATGGACTATGATTATAAATCTACTTCTTTCTAAGATCTCTCTAGCTCTCTATTTAATTAACCAATCTCTTTTCTACCCTTCTTTCTATGATCTTGAATTAAAATAAATATTCATTTTCGTTTTTAATCCATTCTTTCTCTCTCTCTCTCTCTCTCTCTCTCTCTCTCTTTATCTTTCTTTTTTCTCTCTCTCTTTTTTCTTTCTTTCTTTCTCTCTCTTTCCTTCTTTCTCTTTCTCTCTTTTTCTTTCTTTTTCTCTATCTCTATTTCTCTCTTTCTTTAATATATACATATTATATTTATATTCTTTTATATTTTATAAAATAAAATATACATATCTATATATTATATAAATAACACAAGGATATAACAAATTTACACACACACGCACACATATATATATATATTTTTTCTCTCTCTCTACCTATCTCACTTTCTCTTTTTTCATGATATAAATTATATATAGATATATCTGATCGAAGACAATAACTTTTTTTTATTTCCGTGGAAAAAAAATTTTCGTTCAAATCTCTCTTTAATAATACAAGAAGATAAGGTGAATTAATATGTATATCATAAGAGAATGACTGAGAGAGAGAGAGAGAGAGAGAGAGAGAGAGAGAGAGAGAATCTTCCCTCAAAGCTTTCATACGGTAGACTTTTCGAACTATGCAAAATGTATGAGAGTTTATTCGAGCCACGTTGAGGATGCAAAACTGGTTATGATTCAATATAAGGTTCTACCCTATACGTGAAACCCTCTTTTTATATCACTTTTATCTCACACTAGACCTACACGATTCCGTTTTCTCTTTCACTTACTCTCTCTCTCTCTCTCTCTCTCTCTCTCTCTCTTTCTTTTTCTCTTTCTTTCTCTCTCAGTATAAACGTGACAACATTTACATATGTATATATGTATATATATATATATATATATATACATATATATGTATGCATGTATGTTTTCAACGATATCACTACGTTAGATATTCCCACGATTTATCAGTATCTTCAGTGATAGATATTTGATGCCATCGAAAGAAATTCGTGAAAAGAATGTTCAAAGTAACTTTCGTGTATCTTTCTTTCCTCTTTTTTTCTTTTTTTTTTTTTACTTTTTTTATTTCATCCGGGTAATTTAAAACGATCGATTTTGCGATAAATTCTGAACGGTATTGTATCGACTTATTTTTCTCTTCTTTCCTTTATTTTTCCTCGTACATGTGTGTGTTAGCGCGTGTGTGAACGTGTGGATGTTCGTTCGAAAAAAGAATTATTTCATTCCCTTTTTGTTTCCCCCTCTCTCTCTCTCTCTCTCTCTCTCTCTCTCTCTCTCCGTCTATAGTTTTTTAATATTATTTTTTCTTTCAATTTATATCGCAACTTTCACGCATTTGATAAATAGATGGATATACGTTTCGGGAATGTTTAATTGTTTATTGATTATTAAAAGAAAAAAGAAAAATGAAACAAGTATATCTTTATTAAATTTTATTTGTCTGAATAATTTTAATCATTTCATTGTCCCCTTCGATTTATTTCCTTTTTTCCTTCTTAATTAGTTAAAATTTAATATCATCGATATAAATTGTAAAAGATCTATATCGATTTATTTGAATATTTTCTTTTTGTTTCGCGCTTATTTGAAAAAGAAAAAAAAAAGAAATAAAGAAACAAATAAATACTGTCGTTCTATCTATACGACTGTCTCTCTTCTTTTGTGTTTATTTTTAGTTTATGGGTTTCTACGAAGCTAATATCGATCAGATGCAATTTCACTTGTTCAGAGTAAGTACATTAAACTTTCGAAACGATGTCTTCCAGAATAAAGGTTTAATATCTTGATATCAATCTTCTGTTTCTTTCTGTCGAGAAAAAGAAAGTGAAAAAGATAGGGTGAGAAAGAACGAGACATTATCACTTGTACATCAAGAAAAACTTTTACAGCTCTATTTCGCTACAGAGATAAACTTTTTGAGTGTGTTAATAATTCCTTATCGTTTTACTCCTTCGACTTTTCTTCCGGTTTTTATTTTCAAATTGAGTTAACATCGCCGCTTATGTTCTCTTTCCGATTGATCGAAATAAATAAATAAAATAAAAGTCAATATTACTGTCAAAGTGAAATATATCTGCTAATACACATACACGTACAAACATATATATATATATATATATATATATATATTTTATTATTTAGTATTTATTTTTGAATTAAATGAAATTAATTTATTTTCACATATGTATATATTTATGTATAATATTATTCACGAATAAAAAATAATAAATGAGATAAAAATAAAGATATAATACTTATTATATATTATATATATATATATATATAATATTATCTATCTGTATATAATATATGTATATATAATTTTTTAAATGATAATCGAAAAAATTTAAATAAGATAAAATTATGAAAAAAAGATAAATATTATGACAAATGTATTTTTGTTATGTTCTTTTTTTTCTTGCAATTTAAATAAATTTAATTCATTTTTATATATCTACGTGCTAATGTACAATAACGAAAAAAAAAAGAAAATGATATACGATAAAAATAAGGATAAATGTTACGACAGGATGCCATCGAGCATATAAATGTATTTTTATTATTTCTTAGCGAATTAGATAAAATTCATTTATTTTTATGTATCTACTTATAAGTACAGAAAATTTTTTTATGAATAATTAAAAAAATTAAATGCGATAAAAATATTACCATAAGACGCACTCGAGCATACAAATGCGTTTTCATTATTCTCTTCATTTTTCTCTTTTTTCTCTTTTTTTTTTTTATAAATTAAATAAGATTAATCTAGTTTAGCATACGTATGTATGTATTTACGTATTAATGCATATACACATATCTAACATTTTTTACAAGTAAGGAACAAAAATTTAATGTAAATAAAAGTACAATTGATAAACGTAGCATGCAAACGTAATACTTTTTTTATTATTATTATTACTTTTTGTTTTGTTCCTTCTTTTTGCGATTTATACAGAAATTAAATGAAAATTAATCTACTATCACGTACACGTATACGTATTTTATTCATACTTACCTGTTTTTGTATAATATATGATAAACTCTAGCGAGCGAGCCCATTATCTCTTGGTTGTTTTCAAACACGTCTTCCACGTAAGTGCATAATCGGCTTAGGATTTCTTGTCTTTATTTGCAGAGAGAATGAGATACTTTCGAAGAAGAGACACACCTCCCTGCTAAATTATTTTCCACTTTGTTCGCTTTAAGTTATATCCCGTTACCACTGGATCTCTTCATTTTCCTTCACCGTTTATATTTTCTATTTATTCGTTTCATATATTTTTTCTTTTTTGAATTTTCAAATAAGATTTAAGAAACAGATATTTATGTTTTCATAAGAAAAGAAAAATAAAGCAATTAAATTTAAACAAATCATTTTTAATTTAAATTATGTCAATATGTACGTACGTGTGTGGGTGTACGTGTAACTTATAGCATAATTAATTATATGTGAAACACGATATATCGACCAAATGGAAACCATATCTTTTAAATGAAGCATTTATTTTTGAAAAATATTGGACTTTTCAGAAACGATTCACCGGTCCTCCATATCGTTATTATGTACAATAATAATAATAAAAATAAAATAATAATAATAATAACAATAATAATAATAATAATAATAATAATAATAATAATTTATACGAACTTTATTTCATTTAAATTAAAACCAACAATTTTACTTTACTATCTCGTTCAATCTCTTTCTCTCTCTCTCTTTCACCGTACTGAAATATAAATTCTCTCTCTATCCTTTCGCTAATCTTTCGCAGAGAAAATTTATATGTAGATAAGTATGTACATATGTATGTGAGATGGAATAAGAACAACGATAACAATAACGATAACAATAATAATAATAATAATAATAATAATAATAATAATAATAATAATAATAATAATAATAATAATAATAATAATAATAATAATAATAATAAAGAAGGAGGAGGAGGAGGGAGAAAAAGAAGAAAGGATCAAAGAAAAATACAAAATAAAAAAGATATAAAATGAAATATGAAAAGAAAAAATTACAAAAATGAGAAACGAAAGAGAAAGAAAGAGAGAGTAGGAACATTCGCCATGAACAAGAGAGTGATGCAGTAGCAGCTTTTTCTAAATGTAATAAACTGATTGTTGCGGATAGTCAAGAATATATCGATAAAAAAAGCACCAGTAAGAGAGAGAAAGAAAGAGATAGAGAGAAGGAGAAAGAAAGAGAGAGATAAAAATAGAGAAGAAAAATGAAAGAAAAAAGGGTAATGAGAGAGAAAGAGAGACAAAAACGGAGAAGAAAAATGAAAGATATACACACACATATATATACAGATAGATAGATAGAGGGAGAGAGAAAGAGAGAGAGAGAGAGAGAGAGAGAGAGAGAGAGAGAGAGAGAGAGAGAGAGAGTGAAGGGGAACGAAATAAACTTCTAACAGGCGAACGGCCATCAATTCATTGCGACCGTATATATCGATCGAATATATCGATCCGAACAATAAATCAAGTTGATAGGATCGAGAGCCCTCGTCGAATGGGTCATTGTCTGGCAGAACTTCGATTGCATACGAAAGGCTCTTCTTTCACCACGTGTCTACCCTTCCCTTTTCCGTTTTCCCTTTCACCTTATTCCAACTTTCGAACACAGAGCTCTCTCTCTCTCTCTCTCTCTCTCTCTCTTTCTTTCTCTCTGTGCGTCTAATATTTATCTTTATTTCCTTTCTAAAGGGAAAATAGGGAATACAATTTTCTATGAAATTGTTATCTTCCATTTTCTCTCTCTCTCTCTCTCTCTCTCTCTCTCTCTCTCTCTCTCTCTGTTTCTGTAATATGTATATATGTATTACGTTCGTCAAGTAAGCACAAAGATAATTTTTCCAAAGGATCTGTTTTGCAAAAGTTTTCTTTCTATTTAAAAAACAATTTGTGCCTTGTCTTTATAGTTAGAAAAAAGTTCTCTTCGTATCTATGAAATAATTTCCATGTTAAATTATATTTATTATCGTATGTTGAATAAATATATATTTCAATACAATCAGATATAATTGATTTTTTTATTATATTTACTTTTTTATTTTGCAATT